>NW_026867722.1:1904932-1972957 GCF_020745735.1 Hemiscyllium ocellatum | reverse complement strand
TATTCCCAAGGACAGAATCAAATACTGTCAATGGAATAACAAAGGTCCTGACACATACGAGACAGAGCAGATGAAATATTGACAAACCACAGAGAAGAGAAATCGGATAGGTTCCACTTATCTATATTCATCAGGGTATAATGGAATGAAGGTGAAAGTGTGTACTGTACCTTTAAGCGAGGGTGAATGCTGCTCTGAACTGGGAGCTTACAAGTACCTGTGATATGAGAGGATGGCAGACCCAGAAACAGTATATTGCTGTAGAGCAGCTGGGTCGGGTTATAAGCAGTTAAGAGATAGAGGGGTCTTTCAGTTCACTTTCAGTGTTAAAAACTACATTGTTGATTTTATTTAAACAGTGGAATTTGGGAGTTCTCTGTCACTCATATTTCAACAGTTTATGAGGCGAAATTGAGCATTTATTTATGTTTAGTTTAAATTACCAGAAGAGCTCAATGTTGTGTCCTAACAATTGCTGTGTGTGTATCTGTGTGTCTCTGTGTGGGGCAGGTCTGGCAGTCTCTGTGGTGCTGAAAGTGATGCAATGCCTCCCTCTGCTGGCCTCCACACGCCACTGCACCGGCATTGGTAGAGGGTGAAAACCAACAGGGATTCACTCAGAGAGGGGGAGGGAGAGGGCAGCTGCTCACAGCACCATCCAAACTGATGTCTTATCCATGTACTGATCTAAATGTCCTTTAAACGTTGTAACTGTACCTGTTTTCACGAAATGCTCTGCAAGTTCATTCCACACACAAGCCAGCTTCTGTCTAAAATAATTACCTTTCCTGACTTTTGTAAATCTTTTTTCTCGCACGTTAAAATATCCCTCCGTTTTGAATCCCTAACTCTAGGGAAAAGACATCAGCCCTACAGCTTATCTGTACCCCTCATCACTTTATAAACCTCTGCAAACTTACCCCTCATCTCACACTCTCCAGTGAAAAATGTCCCAACCTATTCAGCCTCTCCTTATAGCTCAATCCCTCCATTTCCAGCAACATCCAGGTTAAACTCTTCTGAACCCTCTCCAGCTTAATAATATCAAGGTCAATAATATCAAAGTGAATAGTCAAGGTATTTTATAAGGGTAGTGGAGACCAAAACTAGAGGACATGTTGTAAGAGGGAAACATTTAAAAGTGACCTAAGGGCAGCTTTTTCATCCAGAGGGTGGTGTGCCCATGGAATGAGCGGGCAGGATGTCCAGACTGGACACAGTATTCCAGAAGAGGTCTCACCAATGTCCTGTACAACCTCAACATGATGTCCCAATTCCGATACTCAATGGTCTGACCATTGAAGATAAGTGTGTTAAACACCTTCTTAACCACATTATCTATATGAGATGCAACTTTTAAAGAATTATACCTGATGGCCGAGGTCTCTGTTCTACAACACTGCAAAGGCCCTATGTTTAATTGTGTAAGTCCTACTCTTGTTTGATTTACCAAATCCAATACCTCGCATTAATCCAAACTAAACTCCATCTGCCACGCCTCGGCCAGTGAGTGATATTCCCACCTCCTCACCTTCCTCGTTTAATTTTAAAATGCCCTCCCTCTCCAGGAGGCCTGCACACTCTGGCCTTGATTTTCACAAAGACCCTGAGCTTGGTTTGCCTTGTGTGGTTAGAGGGAGGAGGGACGGATTGCAGTCACAGTCAGTGGGGAGGAGAGGCTGGACAGTAATCAGCGGCCTGGTATCATTTCATGGTTTTAGGCAGAGGGCAGACACACGTGAGAGTGGGGTTATACTGATCGGTGTTTTGGGACAGGAATTATGGTCTTTCCCTGTGTCTGGTGTTCAGTAATAAATCTATTTGAGACCCTTCATTGGGCAGAGTGTTTTGCAGGATTTCTTTCCCTAATATTGCAGACTACAGATAATAGCGATTAAAGATGTTCATAGTTAATTTCGATCTTGGACTTGTTTAACAAAACAAAATGTTTTGTGTAGCTCAGTAATGGTAACCTGATTATAATAAATCCACACCGAGCTGAATGCTGCCCCTTAAAATGTGACCCAAAATCTGGGTATAGTAGTGTAGTGGGTAGTGTCCCTGTCTCTGAGCATGGCTCTGGGTTTGATTCTAATTCCTGAAATTGTTTGGTAGTGTTCCTTGCTCTGGCCCAGAAGGTGTGGATTCATGTCCTGCCTGTTGCAGAGGTATGTCACAGCATGTCATAACAGGCTGATGAACAAACACACAGGAGAATAATGTTACAGCTTTATGGGTATTGCCGAGTGGTGCTCGTGTCCCTACCTCGGGCACAAAGGTCTAGGTGTAAATCCCACAGAAGTGTCTCCTAATATATCTGAACAAACTGATTAAACTGGTTTTAGAATTGGGACTTGATGGAGAAAGAATAGGTGTCGGTGTTGAATTTCAGCATTTATCCCGGGATTATTGAAAGTACAGCCATTCGTGTAGATTGAAGTCACATTTCGCAGCAGGAAAGGTTTTATAAAATCAGAACGGTCATGGATAGGGTTTGTAGTCAAGGTTTTTCCCCAGGTTAGGGGAATCCAAAACTAGAGGACATTGGTGGAAAGTGAGAGGGCAAAGATTTTGAAGAGGCCTAAGGGGCACCTTTTCATACAGAGGGTGGTGTGTGTGTGTGTATAGAACGAGCTGCCAGAGGAAGTGGTGGAGGCTGGTACAACTACATCATGTAAAAGGCATCTGGATGCTGACAGACCTCCTGAGCTTTTCCAGCAATTTCTGTATTTGTTAAAACATTCATTTTAACACAGGTATCTGTGTCAGCTATCTGGATACAGAATTGGCTGGCCAGCAGAAGACAGCGAGTGGTAGTGGAAGGAAAATATTCTGCCCAGAAGTCTGTGGTGAGTGGTGTTCCACAGGGTTCTGTCCTTGGGCCTCTACTGTTTATAATTTTTATTAATGACTTGGATGAGGGGATTGAAGGATGGGTCAGCAAGTTTGCAGATGACATGATGGTTGGAGGTGTCGTTCACAGTATAGAGGGCTATTGTAGGCTGCAGTGGGACATTGACAGGTGCGGAGATGGGTGAGAGGTCGCAGATGGAGTTCAACCTGGATAAATGCGATGTGATGCATTTTGAAGGTCGAATTTGAAAGCTGGATTAAGGATAGGATTCTTGGCAGTGTGGAGGAACAGAGAGATCTTGGGGTGCAGATACACAGATCCCTTAAAATGGCCACCAAGTGGACAGGGTTGTTCAGAAAGCATATGTGTTTTGGCTTTCATTAACAGGGGGATTGAGTTTAAGAGTCGTGAGATCTTGTTGCAGCTCTATAAAACTTTGGTTAGACCGCACTTGGAATACTGCATCCAGTTCTGGTCGCCTATTATACGAAAGGCGTGGATGCTTTGGAGAGGGTTCAGAGGAGGTTTACCAGATGCTGCCTGGAATGGGGGGCTTATCTTATGAGGAGATGTTGATTGATCTCGGATTTTTTTCATTGGATAAAAGGAGGAGGAGAGGGGACCTAATTGAGGTATTCAAGATTATGAGAGGCTAGATAGAGTTGATAGCCATAGACTATTTACAGTGCAGAAATGGCTAACACGAGGGGTCATAGTTTTAAGCTGGTTGAAGGAAAGTATAGAGGGGATGTCAGAGGCGGGTTCTTTACACAGAGAGTTGTGAGCGCATGGAATCCGTTCCAAGCAGCAGTTGTGGAAGCAAGGTCATTGGGGACATTTAAGAGACTGCTGGATATGCATATGGTCACAGAAATTTGAGTGTGTTACATGAGGATCAGTGGTCGGCACACATGGTGGGCTGAAGGGCCTGTTCTGTGCTGGACTGTTCTATGTTCTATGTATTCTGAATACATTAAACATTTTTTTTAATGACGCAGGGACATATAAACATATCTTCAAATCGACCGAGACCATTTTCTGCTGAGGGTATGGCTCTGTGTATGACAGCAGCAATGATGCACCGACATGGAACAGGGAATGTGATGGAGACATAGTTTGGACAATGTACAAGGAGACCTCACATGGTCCAGTTTGGGGAGAATGACATTATTGTGTGATTCAACTCAGAGAGGGAGAAAATGTCATCTGCCGAGAAGAAACGGCCTATTGCACTCTCTCTCTTTCATTATTCCTCATCACAGTAACATGTACGAGCTAAAACAAAGCCCTACTATTATTGTTACCATGCTTATTTTTATATAATCCCTGCCGTTGGAAACAAGCCCTTCGGCCCAACTAGTCCATACCAACCTTCCAAAGAGTAACCTTCCCATGCCCTTACAGTTAAACTGACTAGTGCACCTAAAGTAGAAATCGCTGAACTCTATGGACTATTTGACCAATCCACTTGAATTATAAAGCTTTGGAAAGTGGGAGGAAAATGGGAGCACCCATCAGAAGCTCACGCAGACAGGGGGAGAGAAGTGCAAACTCCACACAGATAGTCTCCGAGGTGGAATTGAACTCATGTCCCTGATGCTGTGAGACAACAGTACGAACTACTGAGCTACTGTGCTCCCTGGAACATCCGGACAGCCTAGAACAGATAACAAAGAACATAGAAAAATACAGCGCAGTACAGGCCATTTGTCCCTCGATGTTGCGCTGATCCAAGCCCACCTAACCTACACTAGCCCACTGTCCTCCATATGCCTATCAATGCCCGTTTAATGCCCATAAAGAGGGAGAGTCCACCACTGTTACTGGCAGGGCATTCCATGAACTCATGGCTCGCTGAGTAAAGAATCTACCCCTAACATCTGTCCTATAATACCTCCCCTTAATTTAATTTAAAGCTATGCCCCCTCGTAATAGCTGACTCCATACGTGGAAAAAGGTATTCATTGTGAACCCTATCTAAACCCCTAATCATCTTGTACACCTCTATCAAGTCACCCTAAACCTTCTTTCTCCAATGAAAACAGCCCCAAGTGCCTCCGTCTTTCCTCATACGATCTTCCTACCATACCAGGCAACATCATGGTAAACCTCCTCTGCACCCGTTCCAGTGTACATCCTTCCTATAGTTTGGCGACCAAAACTGCATACAATAATCAGATGCGGCCGCACCAGAGTCTTATGCAACTGCAACATGACCTCAGGACTCCGGAACTCAATTCCTCTACCAATAAAAGCCAGTACGCCTATGCCTTATTCACAGAACTATTGACCTGGGTGGCAACTTTCAGAGATCTGTGTACATGGACACCAAGATCCTCTGCACATCCACACTACCATGTATCCGACCATTAGCCCAGTACCCCATCTTCTTGTTACTCTTACCAAAGTGAATCACTTCACACTTAGCTACATTGAACTCCGTTTGCCACCTTTCTGCCCAGCTCTGCAGCTTACCTATATCCCACTGTAACCTGCCTCATCCTTCCTCACTGTCAACAACTCCACCGACTTCGTATCATCCGCAAACTTGCTCACAATTTCTAGCCCCTCCTCCAGGTCATTTATAAAAATGACAAACAGCAATGGTCCAAACAGATGCTTGCGGAACACCACTAGTAACTGCACTCCAACATGAAACTTTACCATCAACTACTACCCTCTGACTTCTTCCAGCCAGCCAATTCCTAATCCAAACCTCCAACGCACCCTCAATGCCATACCTCCGCATTTTTTGCAGTAGCCTACCATGGGGAACCTTATCAAATACCTTACTAAAATCCATATACACCACATCTACTGCTTTCCCTCGTCCACCTCCTTAGTCACATTCTCAAAGAATTCAATAACAGTTGTGAGGCACGACCTGCACTTCACAAAACCATGCTGACTATCCTTGATCACATTATTCCTATCCAGATGTTCATAAATCCTATCCCTTACAATCCTCTCTATGACTTTGCCCACAACAGAAGTGAGACTCACCAGCCTATAGTTACTATGGTTATCCCTACTCCCTTCTTGAACAAGAGAACCACATTTGCTATCCTTCAGTCTTCTGGCACTATTCCTGTAGACAACGACGACATAAAAATCAAGGCCAATGGCTCTGCAATCTCCTCCCTTGCTTCCCAGAGAATCCTAGGCTAAATGCCATCAGGCCCAGGGGACTTATATATTTTCACCCTTTCCAGAATTTCCAACCACCTCTCCCTACATACCTCAAAGCCATGCATTTAATTAACTGTGACTCAATATTCACATCGGCAACAATGTCCAGTTCCTAATGCAAAGGGAATGAGCCAAATCCAACTCTCCCAGGATAAATTCCCATTGCTAGCAGCTGTGTGAGTAGAATATCCTCAGAAGCGTAATAACATTTTGGACAATCTCTCAATTTTTCCTTTAGTCATTAGCTACGCTAATATTTGAACAAGGTTCTTTCAAAGTGAAATTGCAGAGATTTTGTTTATTTTGTGGTGTGTGTGTGTGTGTTGTGTCAGTGTTTTTAGAAAGGGAAATATCGATTCTTTATTTGAAATACCAAGCAGTTTGCCATTCATCATTCCATCATAGCTGGAGTAACATTGCTCTGGATCATAAACATGTTGTTTTAGCAGATTAAAGAAATTATCCTGACTTGTTCCTAAAATGACCCTGACCAGTCTGAGACCGATATCATCGGCCATATCACCGACCTGGTTACATTTAACATTTGTTGTGAGCAGTGGAGGAGTGGGACTAGAAAAGGAAACAGTGACCCAAAAAATGCCGGGGAACTATAGACCGGTGAGCCTGATGTCGATGGTGGGTGAGTTGTTGGAGGGGATTCTGAGGGATAGCATTTACATACATTTGGGAAGGCAAGGTCTGATCGGGGTAGTCAACGTAGGTTTCTGCATGGGAAATCATGTCTCATTAATTTGGTTGAGTTTTATGAGGAGGTGTCAAAGAATATTGATGAAGGCAGTTTGGTAGGCATTGTCAATATGGACCTCAGCAAGGTGTTCATAACATTCCGATCGGTAGGCAGATTAGTAAGTTTCGGTCACATGGGATATAGAAGAAGCTCGTCACAATTGGTTGAAGGAAGAGGGATATTTTTCAGACTGGAGGCTTGTGAGCAACACTGTGCTGTAAGAATCAGGACTGAGTTCACTGCATTTCATCATTTATGTAAAGGATTTAGATGTGAATATTGGGACCATAGTTAGTAAGTTTACTGATTAAATCAGAAAGGTGGTGTAGTAGATTATCTCAGAGTACAACAAGACCACAAATAGATGAGACAAAGGGGCAAGGAGTGACAGATGAAGTTTGATTTAGATAAATACGAGGTTACACATTTTGTGAAGGCAAATCAGGGCAGGAATTATACACTTAATGGTAAGGGCCTGGTGAGTGAAGTGAAACAAATGGACATAGGGCTGCAGGTACATTGTTCCTTGAAAGTGGAGTCGAATGCATGCAGTGCTGTACAGAACGCATTTTATAAATTTGCCTTAATCAGTCAGAGCATTGAGTATAGGAGTTGTGGTGGCATGTTGTATCTGTACAGGATGTTGGTGAGGCCACTTTAAGAATACTGCGTACAACTCGGTTGTCTGCAGAAAAGATTGACACGGATGTTCCAGGACTGGAGGTTTGAGCTTTAGGGAGAAGTTGATTAGTTTGAGGTGTTTCCCCCTGGAGTGTCAGAGGCTGAGGGGTGACATTATAGAGGTTTATAAAATCCTCAGGGGCATGGATATTCTGAACAGCCATGTTCTGGTCGCCAGATTCAGGGAGCCCAGAACAGGAGAGCATTGGTTGGAGGGAAGAGGACGAATGATTCAGAAGGGACCTGAAGTTAAATGTTTCACACAGAGAGTGGTGTGTGTACATAAAGTGCTGTCAGAGGAAAGGTGAAGGCGTTATTACAATCGCACATTTAAAAAGTATCTGAAAGAGAAAGGATATTGGCCAAATGCTGGCAAATGGGACTGGATCAGATTTGATATCTGATCGGAGTGAACAGATTGGACTAACGGGTCTGTTTCCGTTCTGAATGACCCTGATTCTATAAGAGGATGACGAAAAATTCTGGAAGTAACTTTCAAATCAGAATCCTTTTCACTGGAAGTTTATTATGCCTCTATGTTCACATTGATTGAAAGTTGCGTTACTGAAATATTTGACAGAGAACTGAGTCATGGATAATGGGACGCAGACAGGAAAGTGGGGCTGAGACCACACCCTGATCAGCCACAATCTTAGTGCCTGGTGGAGAAGGTTCAACGTATCTAATGACTCATTCCTGTCCCTCAATCCCGTGTTCCTGTGTTCCATTCAGCCCATTAAACCTGTTTGGCAGGAGCATTTAGAGGCTACTTACTTCTATAACCTGGTGCACAGAAACAGAGGAGATCATTCGGCCCTTCAAGACTGTCCCACACGCTTTGAGGTGATTTGAGAAATGTAATTGTAAAACCCAGGCTGGGTATGAAAGAGGCCCCTCATCTCTCTGTACAGAGCTTCCCTTCTCTGAAACGTGTGCTCCATTTGTTGGTCATGTTGTAGACCCAAATTTACTGTGAATACAGCCCCCATACCTCACCCAGCGATGGCTCACAAAATCCTCCGATCTCCTGACGGCAACATTCAATAACAGCATTCATGAAAATATCACCTACTAACTTTCCAATAACAGAATGGGAGAACATCAGACACAGGGACAGGTTGTTCACTCCCCAAGCCTGCCTTGCCTTTCACTCAGATCATGACTGATCTGCTGTCGGTCTCAAATCCTCTTTCATACCCAATTCTTCATCGCCACCAACTCTCTGATGTTCAATATGGGTTCACACGCCGACTGCACAATAACGTGGGGGAGAGTTAATAAAGGCATATAAACTATTAGGAAAGTCACATTAGACTGATGAATGGACTCTCTAAGTTCAAATAATGCTGATCTTGTTCATGTTGATCTTGTCTAGTGCACGTCCTGTTCAGTGTAACCTGTGTGCCTTACTCTGTCCAAGGCGATTTGCACCCTATGATCTGTCTGGCCATGTTTACTATGATCTTCCTCCACTGCTCATAAATAAAGTGTTTCCCTGTACTGAGGTACACGTGACAATAAATCAAACCAACCAATCCTTGGTAAAGTATGGAATTTCTCTCCCTATCAATGTCTCTTTTGGAAATAAGTGATCGCTGCCACTCCTCATGTTTAACGTCACCGTTTCTTCTTCTCTCACAGCTGTACTGATTAAACACTCAGCTTCTTCACTCTATCCTCGTGATACCATCACCGTGTCTGTCGTAAGGAGATCATTCCTTACAATGGAGATCAAGTCCGTAGAGAGTGTCCCAACCACTCGCAGCAAGGCCCTAAAACAGCAGGAAGATAGCATTACTTATGTACTTGAGTCATCTTACAATGAAGGACAGCCGACCATTGACTGCACCCATTACTTACACAGGGTTTGATTCGGAGCTGTCAGCATAGACTTGTGAGTGGGAGATCATGCTTCCCAAATTTGTTAGAGTTCGTTGATGAAGTGACCAAGAAGGTTGATGAGTGGCCGAGCGGTAACCATAGTCTCTACGGATCAGTAAGGCCTTTGATAAGGTTCCACATGGCAGGCTGCTCTGAAGAATTACATCATGTGGAATGCTGGGGAACTGGCCAATTGGATGCACAGATGGCTTGATGGTAGGAAGCAGAGGGTTTAGTGGAAGGATGCTTGTCAGACTGGAGCATGTGTCCATTGCTGTTTGTTTTCTAAGAATTGTTTGAGAATGTACAAGGCATGATTAGTATGTTTGCAGATGACACTAAAATAAGTGGGAGCATGATCAGTGAGGAAGTTTATCAGAAATTGCAGCAGGACCTTAATCAGTTGGGAAGTGGGCCGAGAAATGGCAATGGAATTTAATATAGATGCGTGATGCCTTGCACTTTGGAAACTCAACTCAAGGTAGGAGTTGCACGGCGAATGGGAGGGCTCTAAGGAATGTAGGGGGCAGAGAGACTTTGGTGTTCAGGTGCACGGTTCTCTGAGAGTGGAGTCACATGTAGACAGGGCAGTGAAGAAGGCTTTTGGCACACTGACCTTCATCAGGCCGGACATTGAGTATGGAAGTTGGGAATTTATGTTGCAGTTTTACAGGACTTTGGTAAGGCCGCACTTGGTGTATTCTGTTCAGGTTTTGTCACTTTGCTATAGGGAGCATTTTATGAAATTAGAAAGAGTGCAGAATAAATTCCCATGGACATTGCCAGGACCCAATGGGGTCTGAGTTATAGGAAGAGGTTGGACAAGCTAGGACCTTTTCTATAGAGTGTAGGAGACTGAGGGGGGACCTTATAGAGCTGCATAATATCATGAGGGGCATGGATAGGGTTAATGCTTTCAGGTGTAGAGAATCGAGGATGAGATGGGGTCAATTTAAGGTTAAAGGGGAAGGAATAAAAGGGAAACTGAGGGGCCACTTCTTTACACAGAGGCTGGTACGTGGATGAGCTGCCAGCAGATGTGGTTGAGATGAATACATTAACAACATCTCAAAAGCATTTGGATAAATATGTGAATGAAAAGAATTAGAAGGATGTGGGCTGAAAATGTGTTGCTGGAAAAGTGCAGCAGGTCAGGCAGCATCCAAGGAGCAGGAGAGTCGACGTTTCGGGCATGAGCCCTTCTTCAGGAATGAGGAAAGTGTGTCCAGCAGGCTAAGATAAAAGGTAGGGAGGAAGGACTTGGGGGGCATTGGAAATGCGATAGGTGGAAGGAGATCAAGGTGAGGGTGATAGGCCATAATGGGTGTGTGGGGGCAGAGAGATCAGGAAGAAGATTACAGGTTAGGAAGGCGGTGCTGAGTTCGAGGGATTTGACTGAGACAAGGTGCGGGGAGGGGAAATGAGGAAACTGGAGAAATCTGTATTCATCCCTTATGGTTGGAGGGTTCATAGGCAGAAGATGAGGCGCTCTTCCTTTTTCAGCTCTTCCTCGATGGAGGAGTCCAAGGACCTGCATCTCCTTGGTGGAGTGGGCGGGGGAGTTGAAGTGTTGAGCCACAGGGTGGTTGGATTGGTTTTGTCCCGGTGTCCCAGAGGTGTTGCCTGAAACGTTCCGCAAGTAGGTGGAACTCCTCCATCGCCAGACCATAGCAAACGATGGCTGGAGGAAGAGCGCCTCTCCACCAGGTCATGCAGATCCTTGGACTCCTCCATTTCCACAATTAATCAGACCCACGTGAAAGGTTCTTCGAATTCAGGAATTGGCAACAAAGGTGCTGGTTTTATTACTGCCTGTGACTTACTACCATTTGGCACTGACAATGTCACTCACTCTCACTGATACTCCCCCAATCCTGATTTGGCACTCCAATGTGATGTTTCTCTCCCCAACCTTAATTTCTGCCCCAATTCCACACATTATCACGCTCTTGAGTAACATGTCAGAAAGAGTGAAAATCCTTCCATCTCTTGCTATTAGGGACTGAGAGAAAGTGAGGATTGTAAACAATGGAGATCAGAGTTCAAAAGTGTGGGCTGGAAAAGCACAGCAGATCAGGCAGTATCTGGGAGGCAGGAGAGTTGACGTTTCAGGCACAAGCACTTCATCAGATAAGTGGGGGTAAGGAAGGGGAAAGGGGGCTGAGAAATAAATAAGAGGGTGGGGGTGGAGCTGGGCTGGGTGGAAGGTAGCTTGCAAGGCGATAAGTAGATGCAGGTGGGGTGTGATGGTGATAGGTCGGGAGGAGGGTGAAGTGGATAGGTGGTAGGACAGCTGGAACCCTTAAACTATACCGCATCAACATCGACTTCACCAATTTCCAAATCTCTCCTCCCACAACCTTATGCCAGATCCAACCATTCAAATTAGCACCGCCCTCTTGAACTGTCTTAATTGTCCATCGTCCTTCCCACCTATCTACTCGACCCTCTGCTCTGACATATCACTATCACTCCCACCAACATCTTCCTATCGCCCTCCCAGTGACCCTCCCGCGAGTCCAGCTCCTACCCTCCTATTTATCTTTCAGCCCCCTTGTCCCGCTTCACATTCCTGACGATGGGTTTATACCTGATATGTCGATTGTCGAGCTCTTCAGATGCTGCCTGATCTATTATGCTTTTCTGGCAGCTCACTTCTCAACTATTAGCGACAGAGCAGACCCAGTATCTCAAAGTTATAATTTATTGACCTCCCCGCACCCCCCCCCCACCCTCACCTTCTGAGTAAACTTTATCCACAGAGGCGAATTCTTTATAGAGCCCAGTCACTGACTCTGTACCTAGGCTGTGCACTCTCCTACAGCTCCTTGGAGACTTGGGGTCTTCTTTAACAGTTTCACTAATGCCACTGGCTTAGCCTCTTCTACCACATCTTTTCCCAAAGTATCTTCCTTCCACCCCCAGCACGGTGTGTCCCAGCTTACTGCAGTGAAAGCTCCTTTCCCAGTGCCTTTCTTAAACCATCGGCACTGTAATGGTATGTGTTTCACTCCCTAATAGTGAGAACACCATAGGCCTTTCACCTCCTTTCAACCCCCTTGGGCATCTTTTTTCACCTATAGTAAACTATTGTGCACTACTGTTCGCTTTGTAGTGTGTGATCTCCCATCCTCCCAGTTTCTATCCTTCACAGATGAAAATCCTCCCAGAAGCTAAATTTCATCTCATGCACCAATGCATGTTTGCCTGCCATTTCTGCCACACTTCTCACTTCTTGAAATTTCTATTCATTCACATGATTTTTTACCATCTCTGGAAGTGCGTCTTTAAACTCCTCCAGCAGAATAATCTCCCTTCGAGCCTCACAGGTCTTATCCATTTTTAAGGCCAGCACCCATCTATCAAAATGACTGTGTTTAATTCTTTTAAACTCAACATAAGCCTGACCTAGTTCCGTCTCTATATTTCTGAATCTCTGCCTACATTCTTCTAGTACCAATTCATAACCAATCAAAATAGCCAGTTTGATAATCTGCATAATCTCTTGACCCCTCATCTGCCAGTGCTGCAAATACCTCACTCCTGTGCCCACCAGCGTAGTCTGAATGAGCATTGCCCACAAGTTCACTGGACACATCATCTGCCAAGCCATTTTGTTTTTCAAATAAAATAAAAACATATTGACATTTTTCTCACTGAAATATGACAATGTATTACCATAGCTGTATACATCCCTTCATCTCTATCCTGTTCATTTAACTTTCTTGTCTAATTCCCAACTTCCGAATTTCAAATTCTCTCTCTCTTTTCCTCTCTTTCCATTCCCTTGTTCTCTCTCTGTTTCCGTCCCTATTTTCACCTTCTAACTCCAGTTGCCGTATTTGCAATTTAAGTTTTTCTAACCCTACTGCAGTTGCCTGTTTCTCGGACACACCAAAGTGCTTGACCATCTCCGTTACAATTTCAGCTTTCCTTTTGTCCCTGGTTAGACCCAATTCCAACCTATTTGCTAATTCTAAAAATATTCCTTCCTCTGACTTTGTAAACTTCCTTGGCAAATTTGGGAACCTCTTTAGTAATGTTAAAATAAACAATTCTTTCATTTTTACTTTAACCAACCACACGTTAACAAAATTAAATGAATTTTCCCAATGGTTTTATTTGAAGATCCAGGTCACTAATTGCAATGTGTTGGAATTTGCTGGGGACCTTTTGTACCACAAATCTGTTCAAGTCTGTCCAAGTCCCAGCAAGGCCCCAAACTGTTATGACATCAATGTCGAACCCCTCTGTTAATTAAAACAACACACCCAGAAAAGCTCATCTCACCTCATAATCTGTTAAAACGTGGGTGACAGAGAACTCCTAAATTCCACTAATTAACGAAAAATAACAACTTATATGTATGCAAGTTAGCTTGCTGAGCATGAATATTTGTTTTCAGACGTTTCGTCACCAGGTGACATCATCAGTGAGAGTCTCCGCTGAAGCGCTGGTGGTATGTCCCGTCTCTCTATTTATAGGTTTTTCTTTTTTACGGTGGGTGATGTCATTCCCGTTTTTTTTATTACAAGAGGAGGTAGGTAGGATCCAAACTGATGTATTTATTGATGGACTTCTGTTTAGAATGCCATTCCTCTGAGAACGTCCTTGCGTGTCTTAGTATGTGCGTGTGTTGTTCCAGTCAAAGTGATGCCCTTCTCTGTTTGTATTATAGAATATAGTGACAGTGGAGAGCCGTTTACTGGGAACTGAATAGTTAGGCATGGTGCAGAAGTTTGTTGACTCTGAAATTGCATAAGGTTGGCATCACTGACACTACAGAATCATGGTCAGGGAGAAGAACAGAGGGAAACACGTTCACTTCGAACACAGAAGATGGCATTATGGAAAGGAGAAGATTCGGATTAGTACCTTAAATGGATTGAGTTTATGCAACAATTTGGAGGCGTGGCACCAAGGAAAGACTTCCAGCAGAATGAGAATATGAAAATGGAAGTCTTTCCGCATCATAAACCAGAGTAGGTCACTGAATACAGGGCTGATGGGTGAGTGGGTCTCGGTGTGAAATGGGTAACAGTCAGTAGAATTGAATTGTAAATATTGAGGCTTAAACTGGGTTATCATCTGATGATGTAGATCACAGCAGCAGAAGAAGCAGAATTATTTTCAATGACAATCTGTAACTTTTTCCTCATGATAATCACATCGTCCACCATTACCCTCAAGCCGATCCATGGGTCAGTGACGAGTGTGGGTAAACATGCCAGGGTCGGAATCACGTGCACCTAAACCTGATGACAACACATTAATGCGACCACACTTGACTGGTTACACTCCAAACAACAGGACTAACATCTGATGCAGAGAGGCATGATCAAAGACTAACTAAAATCAGATCTAAGCTCGCCTGTCAAATCACATGCATAAAAGCCGATGGAATTAAACAATACAAAAGAAACCAAAAATCTAATTGCATCCATGCTAAAATAATGGAACAACTTACTGTAGTGTCAAAAATATTGCCAAAATAATGCAGTACGTCTGCACCATCTTTAGCCAGAAGTGTTGAGTCGATTATCACCTCACCCTCGCCATGATGCCCACAGAATCACAGATGGCAGTCACAAACCAATTCAATTCACTGCACGTTACATGAAAAAAATAGCTGGACACAGTAGATACGACAAAGGCAGTGGGTCCTGACACCATTCCTGCAATAGGACTGAAGACTTGTGCTGCTCAACAAGCCGTGTCCCTGGGGAATCTGTTTCCTTCCAGCTCCAACTCTGACATCACTCTGAGTAATGTGGAAAATTACTCAACTCTGTCCAATCCGCTAAGAGGAGGATTACTGCAATCTGACTATTTACTAGTCCTCCAGTCCCATCACGACAGTTAAATGGGTGGGAGTTCTATTTGACAGAGCTGTCAAGCAGCACAGAAATAATCTGCTCAGTGTGGTTTCCGATAGGTTTCCATGTGGAGATGGTGCTGTTGTGGAAAAGTCACTGGATTACTAATCCAGACCAGGCTAATGCGCTGTTAGCTAGTGCAAATTAAAAACAATAAAGAAAATATCAAGACCTAAACTCTGGTGTCAGTAATAGTGATTTTGTGTGCAATATCAATTGTAAATATCGATTTCCTTCCCCAACGTACTTTCAGGAAGTGAGTCTCCCGTGCTTTCCTGGTCTGGCCTAAAAGTGACTCCAGACACACAGACATGTGATAAACTCTTCAATGGTCTCTCAATCGGCCAAGCAAGACACTTAATTATATCAAACTGCACTAAGGTCTTAAAGGATGAACCTATAATGAACACCAGGCCCCAGCCTCGTTATTAGAAAAGGGAATGGGAAACACAATCCTGTCGATCCTGCAGAGACCTCCTTCCTAACAGCTGAGAGCTTGTGACAATATTTGCAGAGCTTTCCCACAGACAGCACAGAAACATTGTGACAGGAGTAGGTCATGCAACATATTGAGCTTTCCCTGTGCTCGTTAATGGCCGAACATCTCCTCAGTGCAGTTTTCCCCATACAATATTCATATCCCTTAATATGTTTAAACATTGTGAAATATAAAAAGAGAACTTCTGTAGTGCCTTCAGCCCATCAGTTTTGCTCCTCCAAAAAATATACAGGCAGTTCTCCAGTAAAACGTGTTGATTAAATACAATTTGGCTGCAATATTATTCGTATATCTTTTCTCAAAAGTGAATTCCCGTTCACTGTGACGCGATTCCTTGCGGGAAGCAGCTGAACAGCAAAACCCTGCCTCAGGATCCTCTCTCTGCAAAATGTACAAACAATGTGTTTAGCTAAAACAGGAATGCAATGTGCTCACGAAGCCTTGAAACAGCCTGAAACTGGAAATTGTAGACTACATTTAGAAAGAACTTTATTCCAAACTGTGGAAAGAATCTTGAGGATACCTGGAATTCCACATGGTCAGTCATCCCCCACGTGCTTTCTGGTGAAAGGTACAGTGCTCCAGTGAGTGACTGTAGTGTGAAAGTGTTACATTTACAGCACTGTTCCATTACAGCATGTGATTTAAAGATTTATTTAGACTGTCCTAGTGTGTGTGTTCGACCAAATTTAATTTTTAGTTTTTACTGATATTTTTGGGGGTTCGCCCCTTACTCTCTTTTTTTCCATAGACCCCATTATTAATATTGCACGATTTTCGACAACACAGTGTTGCACAGAAACAGAACTACCGCGTTATTGGAGAACAACCTGGACTGGTAGCTGATCTTCTATCTTCACACCGTACTCCTGCTCTCTCCCTATCCCTTTAGTTTCCAGAAGTCCTTATTTATATTCAGCGCCATGACTTCCACAGCCTGATCTGGGAAAGAGTACCCCTGGTTCGCCAGTCTCAGAGTGCAGACATTTATTCTCACCTCAATGCAAAATGGCCTGTCTGTACCTGATAGTGTGGCCCCTTGCTTGAGACATCCGAGCCAGGGGAATTACCATCCCTGCTTCCAATCTGTCTCGCCAATCAGAGTGTGATATATTTCACTGAGATCTCCACTCATTTTCCTAAACCTAATGGAACACAAGTCCAGTCCCTCCCAAACTCAGATCCCATAACAAGTCTGTCATCCCAGAGATCAGTCTGCTCATCCTTTGCTGCTCTCTCTCAATGTCAGGTTTGTCCTCTATTAGGAACAGAGACCAAAACTGCACACAATGCTGCACAATGTTCGAGATGGGGTCTCACCAAGGCCCTGTACAGCTGCAGTAAGATACTTTTACTCCTGTACTCAAATCCCCCTGAAATGAAGGTGAATACAGCATTTATCTTCCTCCCTACTTCCTGCTCCTGAAATATTGCTTTCAGTGACTGGTGTACAGGGAGATCCAGATTCCTTTCAATTTTACAGCTCCCCATTTGCTGGGTCTATATACACTGGTCAGCGTGCCAATGCTATTCCCAGTATTGACTCCTGGATTCAGAACTCACTGCCTTACATGGACTCGGAGGGCTGCACAGAAATAAACAAAAATGCAGCTTAAGTTCCTTTATAGAGCAACATTGTTCAACCACTCCCTTTTCAAATGATAGGCTGCCATTCTATTGTTCCCATCAATGTACACAGCATCTCATCTCTCCCATGCTCTCCATTCGCCACATATTTGCCCAGTCATTTCACTTGTCTCAGTCACCTTGGAGCTTTTTTACATCCTCCTCACCACTCACAAGCTGACATTGTTTAGTGCTATCAGCAAACTTGGGAATATTGCATTTGAGACACTCAATCAAATATTTGATGTGTATTGTCAATAGCTGGCGCCCAAGCAACGATCCTTGCTGTATACTCCTGGACTTCCATTAAAAAAAAACGTTGTTTTATTCCTACTCACTGTTTCCTGCCAGCTCTGTCCTTCGAGAACCATGTCCATGTATTAGCCCCAGTCCCACAGGATTCAAATTTGCACAATAGGCTTGGGGCTTTATCAAAAATCTTTCTGAAATTTCACTCGTATTGCACTGATAGCTTCTACGTAATTTTGCTAAAAACCACTTTCTCAAATATGATTCCCATTTCATAAATCTCTGCTGACTTTGTCTATGCCCATTCATTTCACCGATACTTTCTCTGAACTGTTTACTTGATAATTTAATTCTATTCCTTTTTTCTCACCAGACTAATGTTCCTTCGAATTGCTAGGAAGTTTTCTTTTTTGTTTTGCTTTCTTCTGTGGAGGCATAACTGTAGTATTTGCTCCATAGTTCTGCTATTTCCCGGTCCTCAATTATCTGGTGTCAAACTGTAGGAAAGCGGCACATTTTTTCCCTTAATTTTGTCATTGACATATTTTCAGAAAATATTACAAGTTCTGTCTTATAAACTTTGTTAAGATATTCTTCAGAAACCTATCAATTCCTATTTTAAGTTACTCAGTGATTGGCCATCCACAGTCATACAGAAGCAAAGAGTCGGTACTATCAGAAATACAACACGGTCTACATTGGACCCGCTTTCCGACACAATAACCGTTGCAGTGAATCTTAAGGCATTTCAAGTGCACTAGCGTATATTTTCTGATCGTTGTGAGGTTACCATGATAACTCACCTCTCAGAAAAGCATTTCAGACCCTAACACACCCTGGGTGAAAAGCAATCCTCAAATCCCCACTAAACCGCAAACCTTTCACTTTAGAAGTGTACCCCTTTGACTGAAAGGAACAGCTGCTATCCATCCACACTGTCCATGCTCCTCGTAATCCTATCCGTCTGAATCACATACCCCTCAGCCTCCTCTCCTCCAAACTAAACAACCCAAGCTTATTCAGCCTCTCTCCATAGCTGATATGCTCCATCCCAGGGAACATCCTAGTGAATCTTCTTTGCACCCCCTCCAGTGCAGGCAAATACTTCCTGTAATGCGATTCCCAGAACTAAACACAGTATTCCAACTTGGCCTCACCAAAGTTTCGCATAGCTCTTATAATCTGTGCCTCAGTGAATCAAGGTTATGTTTACAGTCCCCCATGCTTTCCCAAATTGTGTATTATCCTGTTCATCACATTCAGGGATGTGCGTAGAAGCACCCTCTAACCTTCCTAGTGTGCTGCCATTCATTGAGTACTCCCCTGTCTGGTTCCTTCTTCCAAAGTGTATCACCTCATATTTAACACGGTTACATTCCATCTACCATTGTTCTTCCCAGCTGACCATTCCATCTGTATCTTCCCATAACTTAAGGCCTTCCTCCTCGCTGCCAACCAAGCGGCCAATCTGCGTATCAAACACAAACTTATTTATCACACACCCCACCCCTCGTCCATATCCACAGCTACATCATTTAAGAATACCACAAATAATAAAGTTGAAAATCACATAACATCAGCTTACAGTCCAACAGGTTTATTCCGAGGCACTGGCTTTCGAAACGCTACTTATTGTGATTGTGCGCTTTGATGAAGAAGCAACACTTTGAAAGGTAGTAGTGCCGCCGAATAAACCTGTTGGACTATAATGTGGTGTAATGCGATTTTTAGTTTTGTCCACCCGGTCCAACACCAGCATCTCCGAATCACAAACAATAAGGGACACAGCACTGAACCCTGTGGTATACCATTGGACACTGGTCTCCAGTCACACAAGCAGCCGTCTATCACCACCTTCTGTCACCTACCACTAAAGTTCATTTGGATGCAACTTGGCAAGTCCCTAATGAGTCCTAACTGTTCCCTGGTTATTCTTCTCCGCTGGACACACTTGTAGAATATCTGGGAATTCTCCTTAATCTTGTTTTGCCAGCAGGTTTCCATGCCCCTGTGTTAGTTAGTCCCCTAAGCGTGCAGACTTTCCTCCTTTTTTCAGATTTAAATGGTCTGTCCTTTATCCTGCCATTATTTCCCTTGAATGTGGATTAGACAGGCGGAGAAATATCCTGTTAATTTCCAACTTGTCACATGTTTTGTGAATTTTATAAATTTCACAGCGACCCACCACTTATTCTTTGAAACTCTAGAGAACACAGGCCGAGATTCTTCATCACGCAATCTCGCCAATTGAGGGATTAATCTGGAGAATGTCCAATGAACTTGCCCTGTGGTCAGTATATTTTTTCTCAGATTTGGTCACCAGAACTGTACTCAATATTCCAGGTAAAGTACTCACCAACACGCTGTTAAACTGCTTCAGCATGTCTTTACATCTATATTCTGACTCCCTTAAAGCAAGGTAATCGAAACTTTAATTTACCACTTGCATATATTCCACCAAATACCCTTCACATTCATTACATTTACGAACTCACTGTGTGAGTTCTTATAGAAAGTCTTCTGACAATCTAAAATATGCAAATTCTACTAGTTCCGCATTATCTATGCTGTAAGAATCAACTTCAAACAATTCCAAAGCTTGTCAAGTATGATTTCCCTTTCAGAAATGCATGTTGTTGTTAATTTTTAAATAACTAATATCACATCCTACATAATAAATTCAACAGTTTCCCCACAAATGTCACGTTAATTGGTCTGCAGTTCTCCACACTATCTCTTCTTCCCGTTGTAGATGCTAGTATCCCTATTGTTCATCTATTGTTTTGGATCACGTTTACTAATGTGCATTTACCTACAAGAGCTTCCAGACTATGCAGAATGCACTGGGAAATAGAACACAGTCATTGACAGCGCAATTAACACTTCTATTTGTGGTTTATTTCTGAAGATTTTGGTATGAAGTACATCTGGTTTGTCAAGGTTAGCAATGCTCAATCCAGTCGCATGTTCATGTAAAGCTTTGTTACTGATATAAATTGACTTTATGTCTTTTGATCCACAAGTCCTATATGATCACTTCGTATTTCTGGGTGATTTTCTGGATCTTCCTCCATGAAAACAGATGAAAATTAACTGGCTATTTGCTTGGCCATTTCCCAGTTATCCATAATAAACCCATTTCTCCTGATTGCAAATTTCCACATTTGACAATGCATTTTTTTCCTTTGAAATGTAGTTCATAGATTTATGCAGTCTCTGTGTTTCTGTTTGTTTGCATGCATGTTTGCTTTTTGATTTCCTTACCAGTTTCATGGCCTTCCTTTTCTGGATCATCAATTTCTGACAATTCTCAGGATTCCACAATGTCTGGAATTCTTCTGAAGTCACTTCATGTGATGAATATAATCTTTAATTTATTATGTTAATCATTGTTAACTCACTTTCTCACTCTTGGGTGTTTTACCTGAAATAAATTGGCCATTTTTTTCAGACTTTGTAGTATTTCTATACATCTCCTGGTCCTGACCAGATATATTCAGGAACACTGCAGGAGGACAAGGGAGAAATAGCGGGGGCCCTGGTTGGTACTTTTGCATCATCGGTAGCCAACAGGTGAGGTCCTGGGGGTAGTGAATGCAGTGCCCTTATTCAAGAAGGGCTACAAAGAAAAACTGTGGAACTATAGACCAGTAAACCTAAAATCTGTAGCAGGTAAGTTACTTGAGAAGATTCTGAGAGAGAAGATATACATGCATTTGGAAAGACAGGGCTTTGTGAATGGGGGATCATGGCACACAGATTTGTTAGACTGCTTTGATGAAGTGACCAGTAACTTTGACAAGGGCATGGTTGTGTATATAGTCTATATGGATTTCAGTAAGGCCTTCAATAAGGTTCTACATGGTACGCTGCTCTGGAAGATTAGGTCATATGGAATTGAGGGGGAGCTGGAAAATTCGGTCCAAAATTGGCTTGAAGATAGGAAGAAGAGGGTAATCGTGGAAGAATGCTTGTCAGACAGGAGGCCTCGGAATTCAGTTGCTCGGTTCTCTGTAAGTGGAGTCCTAGGTAGACAAGGCAGTGAAAAAGGCATTTGGCATCCTCCATCAGTTAGAGCATTGAGTATTGAAATTAGTGAGTTATGTAGCATTTATACAAGATGTTGGCGAGACCATCCTTGTAGCGTCATGTTCAGTGTTGTTCACTTTGCTCGAGGAAGAAGTGGAACTGGAAAAAGAGCAGAAGAAATTTACAAAAATGTTATAGGAGTTTGTACTTTAGCATGTATGAGGCTGAGGGGCATCTGATAGTAGTGTATAAGACCATGGGAGGCTTAGATAGAGTCGATGCACTCAGCTTTTATTTCTCCCCAGGATTGGGCAATCACGGACTAGAGGGCATCAATTTAAGGTCAGAGGGGAAAGAATAAAAGGGAACCTGAGGGGCAATTTCTTTTACACACAGGGTGGTATGCATATGGGATGAGCTGCTAGCAGAAGTGGTTGAGGTGGGTACGTTCACAAAATTTAAAATACATGTGGACAAATACACAGGTAGGAAAGGATTAGAAGGATACTGGGCAATGGCAGAGAAATGGGATTAATGTGAATGGACATTTTGTTCGGAATGAACCAGTTTGGGCCGAATGGCCTGCCTCCGTGCTGTAAGGCTCTATGAGTCTAACAACTATTGTTCTCCGACTGAATGTTATATTGTACTTCACCAATTCACTGGAGCGAACTTGACCCTCTAGCCTTCAAACATTCCATATTGCATGCAAACGCCAAGTAAAATACAACATATTAATGTCACGATTCCTCCAAAGCTGCTTCCGAGCAAGGTTAGTAATTAGTCTACACAACACCAAATTCGAAATAATCTGCTCTCCAGTTTGGTTCAGAACATACTCTTTAACCTACCTGATATACACTTATGGAATTTATTTTTCACAACATTAGTAGTCATTCTGTTAACTCAGTTTCGATGCAACTTGACGCCATCCATTATTACTGAAGAACTCACGAGTATTTGATACTCATTCACAGGATGGGGGCTTTATTGGATGACCAGCATTTACTAGCCATGCCAGACGGCAGTTCATAGTCAACAGCGTTGCTTTGGATCTGAAGTGACATGCAGGCCAGACCAGGTAAGAATAGCCGTCTCCTTCCCTAAAGGGCATCAGTGAATCCGACGAGTTTTTCCAACAATCAACAATGGATTCCTGATCATCATAAACCCTCGATTCCAGATACTTAATGAATTCAAATTCCACAATCTGCCACGGCAGGATTTGAATCCATGTCCCCAGAACATTACCTGGTTCTCTGGTTTAGGAGCCCAGCGATAATATCAATATGTCATGGCTTCACTTTGCATACAGTTGCATACATAATTTCCAGAACATATGATGCAAAACATTTGCACGACAGTTTTGGTTCAGATATATAACACAACAAGTTTGCTTCTCCACCCAAACTGATTTTGTGGAATCTGAGGGACAGGGCCTGTGCCGTTACTAGTGATAGACTTGGATAAGGCATTCGGAGAGGCTCACCTCGATACTGAGATGACCTGAAGAAATGTCCGGCAATACAGGACAAGCATCAATATCCACCCCGGTCTGTCAGGATAAGTGTCACTGTATATTCTCACTGCTCCCTCACACTCACTGTGTATCTGTTATAGCACCTACCCTCAACCAAGGCTCACGATCTATCTCCAAATAAGATGCAAGCACGCCCACTCTCTCCTGTTGAATTCAGCACCTTCCCTCCCCCCACATTTTCTGTCCTGACGCAATAGCCCCGCACACTAATAACACCGCATGGATACAACACTGTGGACAGACTCCCTCTGGCTACCTCAATGTCACACCTTAACTACCTCGGCACTAACAGCAGGGCCATCCACTCCCACCCTCACTCATTCCCTCCCTTTCTCCCATTCCAGGAGAAACAGCCTGGAATAGGTCAGAAAGGTCCAAGTCGGGTGGTGGAGTGACGGATATCCGTTTCCTCATCCCCCTACCCTGATATGTGGGGAGGACCCTGGAGAGCTCTGGAGAGGACCGGAGGCCTTGTGTGTAGATTCGGAAACATCCACATCCCACCAACCGAATAACGTGCAGTGTTCAGTGAAGAAAAATTCTCAATTCAAACCTACTGTCAGTTCCAAACTCATCTCTCTCAATCACAGAACAGATATCCCATTGCACAGAGATGTGGGCAATGAAATACACAGACGTATTGGTAAACACCACAATATACTAACATGCAAAATGCATACAAGGCGATAAGCATGCACACACGGAGAAGCACACAAAGACATATACCGTCACACACAAATAGACACAAACACAGAAAGAAACACAGAGGCTGATACAAAGACAGACAAATATAGTCACACAAATACACAAATGACAAGCATATGGACATACACGCACACACACACACACATAAATACACATTAAGACACAGACACGAGTGCCATTAAGACACAAGTAAATAATGTATAAGCAGATCAAGGATTCTAGATAGAAGTTACGAGAATGATGTTGAGGAACATATTAGAAATGACTGAATGGTATATCAGACTCGATAGGCCAAATGGTCTAATTCTGCTCCTTTTTTAATTCTCGTGTGGTGTTATGCTCTCCGGTATTCTCTTCCTGAGACAGCAGCAGCAGCATATTCGATTGGAAACAGTCAGTGGTAATGTGGGAAAAGATTGGAGGGCAAAATGGTTAATGTCAATTCCTAGTTATTGTACCACTATATCCGAAAATGGGCAGTGATTTGATATGAGGTTAACACAGTTTTTTTTAAAAAATGGATCCCACAACGAAAGAAGGATACCCCTTTCCCTTTACTGTTGTGCTATCTGTGGTGAACTCATCCTCAGGGAGCAGTGAAGGTCAATGAAGATATTCTAGGTTGAGCTTGACTGATCTTTGCCGGACAGGAGAGTCAATGTTTATTGGGAACAGAGCGGAGACAGAATGTCAGAACATTCGGATCAGTCTTGAGCATTCTGAATGTTGCTGCCAAATGGCTAACTGCTGCTCCTAGCCCATGTGCTGTTCCCTCAATCCATGCTGCCGGCCGTTACAGAGATATACTGCTGTCCCTACCACTTGTGTTGTTCCCTCAATCCACCCCTCGATGCTGTTACAGAGATATACTGCTGTCCATAACCCATGTGTTGTGTCCTAAATTCAGCCCTCAAGTCTGTTACAGAGGTATACTGCTGTCCCTAACCCATATGTTGTTCCCTCAATCCACCCTCGATGTAGTTACAGAGATATACTGCTGTCCCTACACCATGAATTGTTCCCTCAATGCGATTACAGGGTATAGGACCATCCCATTCAGCCAGACTGGATCGTTTCAATGAGACGGGAGGAGAAGATTCTGCCCTCTAACGAATTATGCAGGAATATAGAACGAAGTAATTCAGCTCGTTGAGAACATTACACAGCCCAGGAGGAGGCCATTCAACCCGCCTGAAGTGCTGCGCAGGAACAAGGATGCTGTCACTGACAGTAAATAGACAGTAGAGGTATATGATTTTTTTACACAAAACTGTAACTAGTTTTGCCTCAGAGATCACTGTGGGGTCAGCAATGATCAACAGTCTATGTCAAATATCTGGATGAAGGGACTGAATGGATCAAAGCCGAACTACCTTGTACACCAAAATGATCATTCAATTTATCTTCAGATGGAGGTAGTGAATCTGCATTATGATGTAGACAGGGAAGGTTAGTGAGCATACCCTCAGCAGAAATAATATAATGTGAGTTGTCTATTGCAGTTGGGAACAATTTAAATGGAGAGAGATTGCAGAATTCTGTGATGCAGATGTTTTTCATCTTCTTGGTACATGAATCATATGAAGTCTGTCTGCAGATGCAGCAAGTGATTCGGAAGGTAAGTGGAATGATGCTGTTTGTGGCAACGGGTATTGGGTTTAATCAGGAATGTTTCACTGTATCTGTACAGGGCATTGCTGAGACCACATCTGATCCACTGGGTGCAGTTTTGATCCTCTAAACTACAAAGTTCCTTTCAAAGATGCTCAAAGATGCTTCCCTTAACTCATTCTGAAATGAAGGCCTTTTGTTATCTGGGATTATCTGTTTAGAACTTAGATTGAAAATCTTATTGAACCACGATTTTCAGAGACGTGTTTTGGCTGGCTAAACATTTTCTCTTGTTAAGGAGACTAAAGCTAGATAATAATTTTTTGAATGAGATGCATTGGTATTAACATAAATATTATGAAGATATCAAGCTATTTTTAAAAATTATGCAGACGCATATAAAGATGTCATCAAATTATAAAGCGGGCACATTTTTTTCTTTTGCTGATGAAAGGCACTGTGCATAACAACAGCAATGATGCTGCATACAACATACAGTCTATTATCATCCATTCCAGAGAATGTACATGGAAAGTGCATATGGTCCAATTTGGTGTTCAGTTGACAATATTGTATTTTTCCACACAGAATGGGAGAAAAATATTACCTGCCTCAGGAACAACAGCCAATTGGTCTCTCTCTCTGACTGTGTTCTGCCTGACAACAAGATGTGCGACCAGAAAATCCCTGGGTCATCTTAACAACTCGTGGAGGATTCCTGATGAGGATTCATAGGAATCTATGCACAGCTCGAAGAAAAGAAAATTCAGCCAAATCCAACTGTTCCCGGAAGAAATCCGCATTCCCAGACATTTGTGTGAGAAGAATAACTTCAAAGGCAGAAAAAAACATTTGAGACACTCTATCATTTTAACATTTGTTCAGAGTTCAACTTTCTGTGTCTCAGATTTTTCTAGAAAATTACCCAGTCTGATACTTATATCATTGGACACAGCACTCAACTGGTTACATTTAAAATTGGCTTTCACCAATAGAGGAGTGGGAAAAGACATGGGTGACCTTCCAACATTGGTCAGAACACGAACAAGAGATTTTCAAAGGGTTGTTAACGTGTGAATTCCTTCCCCAGAAGTTTGTGATGCCTGGATATTGTTAGACATTTGAAAGACAAATGAATGTAGGAAAATGGTACACTGACAGAAAAGTGCTGCTGAGACCTTAATCAGATCATCGTGCATGGTAAGGAGTGACAAAGTGCCTGATGACCCACTCGTGCTGCATAATCCTGTGTTGCTATGGTGCATTCAGCCTCTCACAGCTCCTGTAAGGTGCAGATGGGGGCCACTTGCTCCAAATACCTGGTCCACAGTAACACAAGATCTCAAACAATCCTTCACAACTGTCACACACAGATTGATACGGATTGGAAAATGTTATTTCGAAATCCAGGCTGGGTTCGAAAGACGCCTCTGGTCTCTTCACAGATTGTCTCCTCTCTGCAACTTGTGCTTCATTTGTTGGTCTTGGTCTAGACCAGGATTCATTATGAATAAAGCTCTACACCTCACTTAGAGATGACTCAAAAGTGCTTTGCTCTCTCTGATTACAACATTCAATAACAGAACATCCAGGAAAATTACAGCCACTTACTTTGAAATTACAGAAAATGAAAACATAAGGAACAGAAATAGGTAATTCGGACGGTCAAGACATTGTATACGATCATGGCGGATCTACTGTTTGCATTAACTCCTCCTTAATGCCTAATTCTTCACACCCTCAGCTCTCTGACAGGTCTAAAATCCATGTACCACCTCTTTAAATACTTTCAGTGATGTAGCTCCCCAACTCTCCAGTCCAGATAAGTCCTGACATTGATTACCCTCTTTGAGCGGAAAACACTCTCTACACGTACGTCGTCACCTATTGATATGGACAAAAGGTGAACACAGGGCCTCAGGAAAGAGTGAATGCCTTGATATCAAGGCAGTAGTTGACTGAGGATGTTATCGGGACCACCTACTTATTTGAGCTTCATGGGAATCAGGTATAACCTCCCCACTGGTTGGGATCCTTCAGAGCACAAAGGAAGATGTTTGTTGTCGGTGGTCGACAATCCTCTCAGTCCCGGGACATCCGTTCAGGTGATCCTCAGATTAACTTCATCAGCACAAAAATCTTGAGCTTTTTCGTCAACGTCAATATGCCCCCACTCCCGGCGCCCCCCATCTATCACAAGATCAGAAGCAGGTTGATCACTGAAGATCACACAATATTCAGAACTATTTGTCCCCATTCAGCTCCTAAACCAGTCTGTGTCTATACTCAGCAAGACCCAAACAACATTCACGTTAGTGCTGTTAAAGTGTCGGTAACATTCATGTAACAGTGCTGCGAGGCACTGCACCTTTCCACAGTTAAAAGAGGAGCTCATTCAGCATCTCAAGCTGGTTACACCCGGATATGTGGAGGCCATTCAGCCATCGAAATGACTGAACAAGAAGAGGGACAGCCCATTCAATCCTCCTGCCTGTTCCACAGGAAGAGGATGCGTCTGGTCAGTACATTGAGCTGTTAAGCAGGAACAGGCAGAATTCAGTAAGACCCTAAACCTGTTCTTTAAAACCAGGAGGAGACCATTCACCCATCGAGACACTTACACAGGAAGAGGAGAGTGTCACTGATGCTCCATCCTGGAAAACGAATGGAGCGAAGCATTCATCGATTGCTCCCATTGGCCTGTGGGAACAAATGATACTTTAATATGTTTTGCCGGCAGTGAGGAAGGAAGCCAAATGTTTTTATGCCAAGCTTTAAGGAGGCATCTTCCATCTCCAAGAAGACAGACCCATGTTCTCCGTGGGGGTCAGAAGCTGGTGAGGATAGTTAACTGTTTTAGAGTGAAAGTATTGTGGCTCCTGTCGGGATGGTGGATAACGTGAAGTTCTATGTATGATCACACACCAAATGCACTGTATTAATGTTGGAAGAGTTTAGTTAAAGACTGGCCCTCTCTATCTCTCAATCGAAATGGGAAGGGGCGTGGAGTGAGAGGAACGTTCTCAGAGTCTTTTAAGCCATCGAGAATCATGTAAACCAAGTAAAACAAAACATGGAATTTATCACCGTATTATAGTGTCTGTTTGGAATATAATGAGTGACTGTCCATCACCTTAAGGTTCAATGCAATCATCTCTTATTCTTCAAAGCACTACAGATTAATCCTCATGCACACCCGATGGTACAATCATCCAAAAACGAGTCTGGTGAAACTCCTTTACACTCTTTCTGCCAAGAGGATTATTCCTTATAAAGGAGAGAAAATCTGTGCACAATACCCCAAATACTATCTCAACAACACTCTCAGGGTTGATCACAATAATTCTGTTCCCTCACTTAGCTGTCTCAGCTTCTTTCCTGTGGTATAAAAAGCCATTCCTTCTCACTACACTGCGAATGATGTGGAATTTTGAAGTTTCTTACATCTTTGCGTCAGTCATCACCAGAGGTGACGATGGAAATGTATATCATGTTCAGAGGGATACTCAATCAGAAAGAATTCACTTGAAACAGGGAATGGTCACCTACCTGAATGGAACTTACTTGCAGGAACTTAGAAATCAGGCAGAGGAAGGGAGCTATCTTTCCTTTTGTTCTGCTCTCATGGGATGTGTGCAGCCCTGGTCAGACCAGTATGTTACGCTGATCTTGAACTGAGTGGCTGATTCAGCTGTTTCACAGAATAATAAAGAGTAAACCACATTGGTGTGGGTTTGCAGTCACACAGAGACCTGACCAGGGAAGGATGACCCATGAACTTCTCTACAGGACATTAGGCAAACAGATAGGCTTCTGTTTAAAACAAATAGTGATGATTTCGTTTGCATTCCATCGACTTCCTTCATGAGACACCAAAAGATTATTATTCTGTGCCACTTGATGATGAGTCAATGACTTGACCACCATGCACTGCCTGTCCATCTGACAGATTCTGAGGAGAGGACAAAGTAACTATCTCAAGTGCTAATATGTTGTGACGTAAGCATAGTTAGAAGGGACTTGAAACGGTTATAGCTGGATTTTCCAAAGGCACAAACAATGGATTATTCAGTAGTTGCATTGAGGCTGAGAATGTGCCTGAAATATCCTGATAGTGGTCCTGGGCAGGATTGGTGAGTGGGGACAATATGTAGAAATGTAAATCTGAATGGAGAAAAAAGATCATGGAGTTTAAGAACAGTCTGGTTTCTCCTCGCATATTGTTGAGTAGGTTGTGGATAGTACTTTGCTAGTTATAATGATTCCTGAAGAAGAGCTTATGCCCGAAACGTCGAATTTCCTGTTCCCTGGATGCTGCCTGACCTGCTGCGTTTTTTCAGCAACACATTTTCAGCTAGTTATAATCAGTAAGGAATAAAATCTTTGACTTGATCTGAAAATGATGACCTCCAAATTTTAAAATTTTAATATGAACAGCAACTCAGTTCAACTCAGTTTAATGGGCAGATGGATTGACTTACCAAGAACACCAACTATAGCGAGGATGGGATAGTAACCACCTTGAATAATCCAAAGGATATCTTCGATCCGTGATGCTAATGATATCCAAGGCCGAGAAAGGTAGTAAAGGCCCGAGGATAAACTCCTGTCTGTTGTAATATTCCAGTCTAATGTTCTCAGATTCTGATCTCTCCCCCTCCGTCTCTCGAGCTGCTGATCCCTGTTAGTCCAGTCGATGATGCTCCCGCCCATACTGTGATAACACATTGAACTGGGTCCTTAAATAATAGAAGAGGCAAGCCCTCCAGTGACACATCTCGGATCCACAGAGACTGACATCAATCACAGTCACTGAACAAATAGCTCCAGCCAACACCTTTCAATTCAATGTTGTTTTATTAAAATTCAAAGCAATGATTCAAACTGACATTTTCTGGATAGGTGATGTGAGGGTGACTGATGGAACAAATCTTGAGGCTGGTAGATCCATTCATTCAATCTGTCTTGGATGCAGGAGAAATGCCTTCAGTTTATCAGAACGTAAACGTGCGTCTCTGATTATAAATAGAAACATACATCCTGGAACTATTGATCAAGCATCATAATTTCAATTAGACATTGAGACAATTTTGATAGTTCATGATCTGAGGGGAATGTGTGTCTCAGAAACGTGGGGTTGTACCAGACAAATGGCATGGTTATGTTAACACAGAATTGAACGTGACAAATGCAATTCAGATTGTTATTCCAGGTTCAGAGAGAGTCAGATGAAGCCTGTGTTATTGATGTGATCGTTGTTAGTGAACTGTGAGGAAATGTCATTTACTGGACTTCAATTACAGTGTGGTTATGGCATTGTGCAGGAGACAGAAAACCGAGAGAACTGGGGGACATGGCAGCTCAGACTGGAGGGAGGGACAATAATATTCCTCAGTCAACAATATTGGAATGTTACTCTTTATAACTCATATGAAGAACCGATTCAAGGATACATAAAGTGAGGAATGAGGAGTAAAATTTGTTTATTGAACACAAAATACGGGGACAAAATTTTCTGTCCGTACTAAACTATGGGAAGTATAAAAAAAAGACACACTCATGATATTGAGCTACATAAATTGAAATGTGTATTACAAAATCACGGAAGTGGTGCGCAATCTTTCTCAATCATTATTTGGCCCACAGCTGAGATGCTTATTTCCCCTCTGTCAGTGATCCACCTCATAGAAATTCTCTGGCACAGTATCTCAGTACTGAGGGGGTACTCAGTTCCTGCTGTTGTTCACCCAGTCTATTTAAATTAAATCACCTTCTCACTGTAGAAAAAAAAATCACTTGGTCTTTTAGACTCTGTTTAACTATCAGCAAATCAGCTGTATGATATTGTTGGCGATAAATGATCTGGGACCACAGCCAGTATCTGCACAGTGGTCAAACCGTGTGGCACTCGATAAAGGCCTTACAGTCCGTGAGAATTTCTAAATAAAACTTCCATTTTCTGTTTGTTCCTGTCTATTTCCCCTCATGCTGTCTTCTGATCTATCCAACTCACCCTCATTTAACATCCCTCCAATCACTCCCTGTTTCCAAATTGTTCAGTTATACAGCTTGATGTTGTGACCATTTTGGAGAAATGGATAGAGCAGGGACAGGACTGACCGTTGGAGGGTCTGGGGTTTAAGTGCTTCATTAAGAACAAGGAAGGTACTAAAAGTGGGGCAGGGATGGGTTTTGGGGTGGCGGAGGGTGGGGTGGCATTGAAAATCAAAGACAGCATTACGTTGGTAGAAAGAATGCCTGATAAGGACTCGTCTACTGAGGTAGTATGGGAAGAGGTTAGAAACAAAAACGGAGAGACTACCCTGTTGACAGTTTTCTATTGCCCTCTGAAAAGTTCCAGAGATATAGAGGAAAAGATTACAAAGATGATACTGATAGGAGCGAAAGTAACAGAGTAGTTGTTATGGAAGAATTTATCTTTCCACCTATTGACTGGAAATGCTACAGTTCAATTACTTTATATGGGCCAGTTTTTGTCCAATGTGTGCAGAATGGTTTTCCTAACACAGTATGTAGATAGGCCAACAAGGGATGAGGCCAAATTGGATCTTGTCCTTGGTAATGAATCAGACCAGGTGTTATATTTGGAGGTAGGTGATCACTTTGCTGATAGTGACAATAATTCAGTTATGTTTACCTTAGCAATGGAAAGGGACAGGTGTATACCGCAGGGCAAGAGTTATAGCTGGGGGAAAGGCAATTATGATGCGATTAGGAACGGTTTTAGGATGCATAGGATAGGGAAGGAAACTGCAGAGGATGGGCACAATTTAAGTGCGGAGCTTTTTCAAGCAATAGCTACTGTGTGTCCTTGATAAGTTTATACGTGTCAGGAAAGGAGGAAGTGGCCGAGTGAGGCTGCTGTGGCCGAGTGAGCATGAGAAGTCTTTGTCAAGTCGGATCGAGGGAAACCCTCAAGCTTTCTATCAGTATGTCATGAATAAAAGAATGACCAAGTGAAGATTAATGGCAATCAAGGACAGTAGTGTTAAGTTGTGTGTGGAGTCTGAGGAGATGGGACAGGCTGCAAATTAATATTTGAATCAGTATTCACAATGGAAAAAGAAAATGCTGTCGAGGCCAATACTGAGATACAGGCCATTAGACAAGACGGGATTGAAGTTCGTAACGCGGAGATGTTAGCAGTTCTGGAGAGTGTGAAAATAGATAGGTCCCCTGGCCAGATGGAATTTATCCTACGATTCTCTGAGAAGCTAGGGAGGAGTTTACACAACCATCTGTTGGAATTTTTAAATGGCCAGTGTCTACAGAAATAGTACCAGAAGACTGGTGGACAGCAAACGTTGTCCCATTGCTCAAGAAATGGAGAAGAGACAACCCTGGTAATTGTATATCTGTCTTACTTTGGTTGTGGGTAAAGTGTTGGAAAGGATAATAAGAGATAGGATTTACTATCATCTAGAAAAGAATCATTTGATTAGGAATAGTCAACAAGGTTTTGTGAAGGGCATGTCATGCCTCAAAAATCTTACAGAGTTCATTGAGAAGGTGACCAAACAGGTGGATGAGGATAAAGTGTGGTATATGGATTTCAGTGAAGCGTTTGATCACGTCCCCCATGGCAGGCTATTGATGAAATTATGGAGAGTGTGGTGTTGGAAAAGCAGAACAGATGAGACTGCGTCCAAGGTGCATGCAAGTTAATGTTTCTCTTGTTAGCCCTTCATCGGGAATCAGTTTTCTGGTCCGCAGCATCTGCAGTCTTCATTTTATCCTCGCTCCTCGGATGTTGCCTGACCTGTTATGCATTTACAGCGCCACACTCTCGACTCTGATCTCAAACATCTACAGTCCTTACATTCTCCCAGAAAATATGGAGACGTTTGGATCACAATCGACTAGCTGAAAACTGACAGAAGGTGGTAGTTGATGGGGAATGTTCATCCTGGAGTTTAATTGCTAGTGGTATACCGCAAGGATCTGCTTTGGAGTGACTGTTGTTTGTCCTTTTGAAAATGACCTTAATGAGCATATAGTAGGATGAGTTAATAAATTTACGGTTGACAGTAAGGTCGGTGGATCTGTCGGCAGTGCTGAAGGGTGTTGTAGGTACTGAGCTGTAATGTTCTATGTGCATGGACCTACAATCGGCTGAATAGCTTCCTTCTGTGCTATAACAATTTTGAGGTACTCTGACCCACAATAAAAGCTTTAGGTTCCTGGAGAGACAAGCTGGTCCAGTAAAGGACAACAATGCACAATCATCCATCATCTCTTCCTGTGTTCTGATATACAGCGGCCTCAAAATATCTATCCAAACAAAATAGATTGATTCAAATTCAAGCAGTCAGGAGGACGTTCACCCGAGAGGATTTCTATCAGAGGATTCAATGATTAATAAGATTTCAGAATAACACAAAAAATAAAACAATATCAAAGAAGCATAATTATTGGCAGCAGAGTAAAACTTACAGTTCCAAATATTTCCACGTTCAGCATTGTATTCAGTTTTGGTCACCTTGCTATAGGAAGGATGGTATTAAACTGGAACTTTACAGGGATGTTGCCAGGATTCAAAGGTCTGAATCATAGGGAGAGATTGGATAAATTGGGACATTTCTCTTTAGAGCGCAGGAGACTGAGGGGCGGCATGAAGTGCTTCGAGACGCTAGTCATGGCCCACATCAGTTCCAGTCTCCCAGCCTGCCTCGATCCCCTACAATTTTCCTACCAGTGGAATGGGTCCATAGCAGGTGCCATATACCTGGAACATCTGGACAACAAGGACACCTACGTCAGATTCCTGCTCATTGACTATAGGTTCACCTTCAACACCATTATTCCATTCAGAATAATCACAAAACTCCCTGACCTTAGTCTTGGCTCCGTCCTCTGAAATTGGATCCTCAGCTTTCTGACCTACAGTACACAAGCAGTGAAAATAGGTAAGTGTGTCTCTTCCATGATAACATTCAACATTGAAAACCCAAAGGATGTGTCCTACTCTACTCCCTGTACACCCACGACTGTATAGCCAAATTTTGAACGAATGCCATCTACAGTTTCACTGATGACACCATCATAGTAGTACAGATATGTAATGATGGCAAGTCAAAATACAGAACAGAAATAGAGGACTTGGTGATGTGCTGCACTGAGTCCAACCTCTCTTTCAACGTTGGCAGAACTAACCAACTGATCAATGACTTCAGAAAGAAAGGAGGAGAACATACCCCCATCTGCATCAATGGAACTGAAGTTGAAAGGGTGGAAAGCATTAAGTTGCTTGGAGTGACGATGTGACAGTCGAGATGGCACAACAACGTCTCTTCTTTCTCTGGCACCTCAAGACATTTGACATGTCCAAAAGGACCTACACCAATGTCTACAAGTGCACCATTGAGAGCAAACTATCTATGTACATAATGGCCTGGTGTGACCACAGCCTTGGACAGTAAGAGAAATGACAGAAGGTTGTGTGCACAACCCATGCCATCACGGAAACCAACGTCCCATCCATTGTCACCATTTACACAGCTCACTGCCGCGGAAAGGCTGATAACATTATCAAAGACCCATCGCACCCTGGATCTCCTACAATCTCTTCCATTACGCAGACAATACAGATGCTTGAACACACAAACCAGCGGCTCATGAACAGCATTTTCCCAGCTATTATTAAACTAAGGAATGGACTGTCTAACTTCAAATTATGCTGATCTTGCTCATATTGATGTTGCCTATTGCATGCCCTTTCTGGTGTAGCTTGTATGCCTCTGATCTGTATGTCCTTGTTTATTGTAGGAGCGAGATTCCCAGCTAGGGACAAAGACTCTGGAGGCAGACAGGACACAGGCACGGAATGGACTTTAATTCAAGCAAAACCTGCTTAATGCTGGGAGAATACCAAAGGATCTTCCTCGAAACTGGCTTTGACATGAGAAGACAATCGTTCCCCTAATCTGTAGCTCAGATCAAACTAAAACAATAACACAAACACTTCAACAACATACAACAAATTGATTCGTACATACTGTTATACATTCTGTGTTGCAATGATCGTACACAACTTTGTCAGTGTCCCCTCCACTCTCCTTCCGCAGAACTAATCTTTAAAACAACTGATCAATGATGGACACTCACATGGACAGCCCGAGGTTCTTATTTGTTTCGGATGTTTAACAATTTTTGTTATATCTAGTCCTTAAGATCTTTCTATAATGCATTCCAAAGTTTGTGGCTGAGCTTTTTTAGTCATACTCCTCATTGTTTATCTTGATGGATTGCATGAATTCTATTCTCCAATGGGCAGGCTATCTCTTATCAAATTCCGTGATCACAGTTTACATTAAAAAGTTGATTCTGTTACAAAATGCATATTATTTTTATTGTTATTATTATTATTATTGTTGTTATTATTATTATTATTATTATTTCTACTGTTAACCCTTTTCTTATCGAATTAGACAAAACATGCCAGGCATGTCTTTAAGGTTTTATAATTGCGTTGAAATCTGTGTCCATGATTATTTACCAAATATTTAACTAGAACTTATTACTATTGTAAATAGTTTCAAAGGCGCAGCTCGCTTCTGAAAGATAACCTGAGTAGCTGTTTTTGTGGGTGAAAAAATCCTTACTGAGATCAGAATAAGTATTCTTTTGTAGTGATTCTTCAAAGTTTTTGTGCTACAATTTCATTATTTCATCCGTGTTCTGTTACAAATCATCTTTTTTTTTAAAAAAAAAACTTTCTTTATCATTATGTTGGCCTGTTTCAGAATCTTGCGACTCAGATTATCCTTTCTTTTGCCTTGGAATAATTGTCTTCTCAAAGGCCGTTTTTCACTAATGCTGAAGCAATCTATTTTAATTTCTGGCTATTTTGTGGCTCTTCAAAAACAGACAGTTGAAATAGACGTTTAAATTTCGGCCACTCCATGTCTCTAAAAAAGGCAGCTCCAACTCTCACTATGAGCTGCCAGAACTGTGAATAAAATAAAGAGTTTCACTCTACTTAGATACATGCGACAATGAATTCTATCAAATCAAATGAAACCAAATCATATGATCGAGAGAGAGAAATTGTCACAAGGTCAATACACCCAGATGAAACATCTGCAGCCTGCCACATCTAGCCAAAAATCGTGATAGACGATTAAACAACTAACAGGTGGAGTGAGCTCCACAATTGTTCCCATTCTATCAATGGATCAGCTCTGCACATCAGTGTAAAAAACAAAGAATTAGTATCTGTGCCATGTTCTGCCAGGTGTGTTGAGTCGATGATTCAACTCACCGTCATCATGATGCTCACAGAATCACAGATGCCAGTTTTCAACCAATTCGATTCGCTGCATGTGACATGAAGAAACAGCTGAACACATTAGATACGGCAAAGGCAATGGGCCCTGTCCCCATTCCTGCAAAATGACTGAAGACTAGTGCTGCACAACAAGCCGTGTCCCTGGGGAAACTGTTTCCTTCCAGCTCTAACTCTAACATCTCCCTGGCAATGTGGAAAATGACTCAGCTATGTCCAGTTCCTAAACGGGGAATAATTACAATCTGACTAATTACAACCCCCTCAGTCTCGTCACGATAGTCAAATTGAGAGTTCTTTTTGACGGAGCTGTCAAGCAGCACAGACATAACTTGCTCAGTCTGGTTTCCAATAGGTCCCCGTGTGGAGATGATGCTGTTTTGGAAAAGTCACTGGATTAATAATCCAGACCAGGCCAATGCTGTGGCAGCTGGTGGAAGTTACAAACAATTAATAAAATATCGAGATATCAAATCTGGTGTTAGTAACAGTGACCTTGAAGTCAATATCGATTGTTAACACCAATTTGCTTTTCCAATGTACTTTCAGGAAGTGAATCTCCCGTGCTTTCCTGGTCTGGCCTAAATGTGACACCAGACACACAGACATGTGATAAACTCTTCAATGGTCTCTAAAAGGCCAAGCAAGACACTCTATTTTATCAAACTGCTCCGAGGTCTTAAAGGATAAAACCGGACAGAACACCCAGCCCCAGCCTCAGTATGGAAAATGGAACGGGAAACACAGTCCTGTTGAGCCTGCAGAGACCCCCTTCCTAACATCGGCGAACTTGTGACAACATTTACAGAGTTTTCCCACAGACCGCACAGAAACATCGGGAATGGAATAGGCCATATAGCACATTGAGCCTGCCCCATTCTAGTTAATGTCTGAACATATCCTCAGTGCACTTTCCCACACACTGTACACATCCCTTAATGTGATTAACCTTGTGAAGCTATAAAATAGGAACTGCGGTAGTCCCTTTGGTCTGTCGAGTTTGCTATCCAATTCAATATAATGATGGCTGACCCGTTATTTCTACACCATACTCCACACCCTTATTCCTGGACTCAAGTCCCCCTGAAATGAGGGTCAACACCGATTTATCTTCCTAACTGCTTTCTGCTCCTGCAGTATTGCTTTCAGTGACTGGTGTACCACAGATCCTTTTCAATGTTACAGCTTCCCACTTGGTGGGTCAGCGTAAACTGGTCAGCGTGCCAATGTATCCCAGTATTGGTTTCTGTCTTCAGAACTCTCTGCCCTCAGAGGTCTGTCCAAACCATAAAAAAAGACTGCAGTTCCCTTTATAGATCGACATTTCTTAACCACTCCCTTTTTGAATGATTGGCTTCCATTTTAGTGTTTCCCAAAAAAGAAGACAACATCACACCTATCCACACTGCTCTTCATCTGTCATACATTTACTCATTCACTCTATTTGTTTCAATCACCTTGAAGTCTTTTTCACATCTCTCTTCACTTTTCAAAATCTTAGTTCCGTCAGCAGACTTGGAAACTTTGTATTTGATTCTCTCAACGAGATGTTTGAGATGTATTGTGAATATCTGGCGCCCCGGCACCAATCATTGCGGTGCCTCACGAGCCTTCCAAACTGTAAACCATCCCATTATTCCTACTCATTGTTTCCTGTCAACACTCCCACTTTAACACCATGTTCATATATTGCCACCCCGCCCCGCCCCATCCCATGAGCTTTTACTTTGCGCACTAGGCTTGGGACTCTATTAAATTCTTGCTGAAAATCTAACTTCAGTGTCTCTATTGTTTTTTTCTGTAATTAATCTACCAGTCAGTTTCTAAATATGTTTCCCATTGATTTTTTTGATTTTTTTCTATGCCCATTATTTTCAGTTCCAATTACCTCACCAAATTAGTTGATTTACTAATTTCATTCAATATCATTTTCTCATTGCACTCCGGTTTTCTCCTCTTGATGGGAAGGCTTTGTTTATGTATTTTACTGTGAAGACAGAAGTGAGGTAGTTGTGTCATGTTTCTCTGTTCTCCATTCTCCATTTCCTGTTTTTAGACTGTAAGGAAGCTGAAACTTTGACTAAAAAGGACAGCTGTTGTTTATTCCCCCTGTCCATGCCCCTTGTAATATTAAACCTGAATTACTTACCCACTCAACTTCCTCTGCTCCAAAATAAATAACTCAAGCTTATCCAGCCTCTCTCCACAGCTCATCTGCTCCATCCCAGGGAACATCCTGGTGAATCTCCTCTGCTCCTCATCCAGTGCAATCACATCCTTCCTGTAATGTGGCTCCCAGAACTGCACACAATATTTCATTTGGCCTCACCAAAATGCCATATAGAATTCGTATAATCTTTGGGTCAATGAATAAAGGCTTTATCTACAGCCATGCTGAACTCATCAATTATCATATCCAGTCACATTCAGAAATGTGTGGAGAGGCACCCTCTGCGCTTCCTAGTGTAGTGCCATTCTTTGAGTATTCCCCTAAATGATTCCTTCTTCCAAAGTGTATCACCTCATATTTATCAGGGTTACATTCCATCTGCCATTGATCTGAACATCTGACCATTCCATCTGTATCTTCTTGTAACATAAGACCTTCGTCCTCACTGCCAACCACCCGGCCAATCTTTGTGTCAAACACAATCTTACTTATCACACTCCCCCTACCCAATTCACATTCACATCAATTATGAATACCACAAATAATAAGGGACACAGAACTGATCTCTGTGGTACACCAGGGGGAATTTGGGCTCCAGTCACAAAAACAGACTTCTACCATGAAGTTGAGTTTGGATACAACTTGGCAAGTCACTAATAGGCCCTACATGTCCTCTGGTTGTTCTGTTCCACTTGATATACGTTAGGAATATCTGGGGATTCTCCTTAACCTTGCCCTGCCAGCAGCCTTCCATGCCTCTGTGTTAGTCAGTCCCCTCTGAGGGAAGACTTTCCTCCTTATTGCGGTCTTAAATGGCATATCCCATATCCTGTCATTATTTCCCTTAAATATAAAGTAGACAGCCAGAGAAACATCCTGTTTATTTCTACCTCATTACATGTATCATCGATTTTTGAAATTTCAAAGCGATCACCTCTCATGCTTTGAAACTGTAGAGTTCGCAAGAAACTCTTGTCGTCTGAGGAATTAATCTGGAGAATGTCCATTGCACGTCCTCTGTGACCAGTGTACTCTTTCTTAGACTAGGTCACCAACACTGCACTCAATACCTCAGGGACACTCTCACCAACACTCTATGCAACTGCTTCATGATGTCTTTACCTCTATATTCCGATTCCCTTAAACAAAGTCCAACCTAACTTTAACTTTCCTTTTACACATATTCCTTTAATTACCATTCAAACTAATTGCATTTACGATCTCACTCTGTGAGTTATAGAGTCATAGAGATGTACCTTATGAAAAATGACCTTTTAGTCCAATCCGTCCATGTCTAGCAGAAATCCCAACCCAATCTAGTTCCACCTGCCCGGACCCGGCTATATCCCCCAAATCCTTCCTATTCATATATCCATCCAAATGTCTTTAAAATGCAGCAATTGTACCAGCCTCCATCACATCCTCTGGCAACTAATTCCATACACGTAACACTGTCTGTGTGAAAATGTTGCCCCTTAGGTCTCTCTTACATTTACATCAGATTGCCTACAGAGTGGAAACAAATCCACACTGATCCATTGATTGAAGCGCAACCCACCCAGACCCATTCGCCTTCACCTAACTCTCTGGGCAAATTAGCATTTCCAATTTACCTAACTTGCACATTTTTGGATTCTGGGAGGAAACACAAGCAGAAAATGTGCAAATTCTACACAGAGAGTCGCCTGTGGCAGGAGTTGTGAGGAAGCAATGCTAACCACTGTGCCATCGTGCTGGCCAAAATCTTTCTCCTCTCAGCCTAAACCTATGCCCTTTAGGTCTGGACTCCCGGAACCCAGGGAAAAGAACTTTGTCTATTTACCTTGTTCATGCCCCTCATAATTTTGGAGATCTCTATAAGGTCACCCCTCAGCTTCTGACGCTCAAGGGAAACCAGTCCCAGCCTGTACAGCCTCTCTCTATAGCTCTAATCCTCCCACCCTGGCAACATTCTTGTAAATCTTTCCTGAACCCTTTCAAGTTTCACAACATATTTCCGAATTGAAGGAGACCAGAATTGCACGCAATATTCCAACAGTGGCCTAACCAGTGTCCCGTACAGCCGCAACATGACCTCACAACTCCAATACACCATACTCTGATCAATAAAGGAAAGCATACCAAACGCCTTCTTCACTATCCTATCTAACTGCGACTCCACTTTCAAAGAGCTATGAACCTGCACTCCAAGGTCTCTTTGTTCAGCAACTCTCCTTAGATCTTACTATTAAATGGTATAAGTCCTGCTAAATTTGCTTTCCCAAAATGCAGCATCTCGCATTTATCTGAATCAAACTCCATCTGCTACTTCTCAGCCCATTGGCCCATCTGGTCAACATCCTGTTGTAACCTGAAGTAACCCTCTTCACTAAACACTCCACCTCCAATTTTGGTGTCATTTGCAAACTTACTAACTGGACCTCTTACGCTCGCATCCAAATGATTTATGTAAATGACAAAAAAAGAGGACCCAGCACTGATCCTTGGGTACTCCACTTGTCACAGGCCTCCAGTCTGAAAAACAACCCTCCACCTCCACCGTCTGTCTTCAATCTTTGAGTCAGTTCTGTATCCAATTGGATAGTTGTCCCTGTATTCTGTAAGGTCTAAACTTGCTAACCAGTCTCCCAGGGAGAATTTTGATGAACGCGTTACTGAAATCCACATAGATCACATCTACTGCTCTTCCCTCTCAATCCTCTTCGTTACATATTCAAAAAGCTCAATCAAGTTTGTGAGATATGATTTCCCACGCACAAAGCCATATTGACTATCCCTAATCAGTCTTTCTCTTTCCAAATACATGTACTCCTGTCCCTCAGGATTTCCTCCAACAACTTGCCCACCACTGACGTCAGGCTCACTGGCCTATAGTTCCCTGGCTTGTCCATACCACCCTTCTTAAACAGTGGCACCACATTTCCCAAACTCCAGTCTTCTGTCCTGTGACTATCAACGGTACAAATGTCTCAGCAAGAAGCCCAGCAAATCATTTATCTAGCTTACCACAGAGTACTAGGGTACACCTATTCAGGTCCTGGGGATTTATCCACCTTTACCTGTTTCAAGACACCCAGCACTTCCTCCTCTGTCATATGGTGATTTTTCAACGTGTAACCATCTCTTTCCTGATATTCTATATCGTCCGTATTCGTTTCCACAGTAAATACTGATGCAAAATAGTCGTTTAGTATCTCCCCCATTTTCTCCCTTGCTTATCTTTGAGGGGCCATATTCTCTCCCTAGTTATGATTTTGTCATTAATGTATTTGTAAAAACCCTTTGGATTCTCCTTAATTCTACTTGCTAAAGCTATCTCATGTCCCTTTTGTGCCCTCCTGATTTCCCTCCTACTGCCTTTATATTCTTCTAAGGATTTGCTCGATCTCTCCTCTCTATACCTGACATATGCCACCTTCTTTTAGTCATCCAGCATTCCCTATACCTACCAGCCTTTCCTTTCATCCTAACAGAAAAATACTTTCTCTAAATTCTTGTTATCTCATTTCTGAAGGCTTCCCATTTTCCAGCCGTCCGTTTACCTGTGAATATCTGCTCCCAATCAGATTTTGAAAGTTCTTGTCTAATACCGTCAAAATTGGCCTTTCTCCAATTTAGAACTTCCACTTTTAGATCTGGTCTATCCTTTTCCATAATTATTTTAAATCTAACAGAATTATGATCGCTGACCCCAAAGTGTTCCCCCACTGACACCTCACTCACCTGCCCTGCCTTATTTCCCTCGGCGGGTCAAGTTTTGCACCTTCTCTAGTACATTCATCCACATACTGAATCAGAAAATTTTCCTGTACACACTTAACAAATTGCTCTCCATTTAGCCCCTTAATGCTATGGCAGGTCCAGTCTATGTTTGGAAAAGTAAACTCTCCGACCATAAGCACCCTACTTTCTTACAGATAGCTGAGATCACCTTACAAGTTTGTGTCTCAATTTCCCTCTGACTATTAAGGGGTCAATGATACAATACCAATAAGGAAATCATCCCGGTCTTATTTCTCAGTTCGACTCAAATAACTTCCCTGAATGTATTTTCAGGAATATCCTTCTTCAGTACAGCTGTAATGCTATCCCTAATCAAAAATGCCACTCCCCCTCCTCTCCTGCTTTCCTTTCTATCTTTCCTATAGCATTTGTATCCTGGAACATTAAGCTGCCAGTCCTGCCCATCCCTGAGCCATGTTTCTGTAATTGCTATGATATCTCAGTCCCATGTTCCTAACCATGCCCTGAGTTCATCTGTCTTCCCTGTTAGGACCCTTTGCATTGAAATAATGCAGTTTCGTTTATTAGTCCTACCTGTCCCTGCCTGCCCCGACTGTTCGACTCGTTTTTGTTCTCAGTTGTACCAATCTCCGATTGATCTATTTCCTCACTATCTCCCTGGCCCCCTCCCCCCCCCCTTACTAGAGTAAACCCTCCCGAGCAGCTCTAGCAAATCTCCCTGCAACTATATTCGTCCCCGTCCAATTTAGGTGCAATCCGTCCTTCTGGAATAGGTCCCTTCTACCCCAAAAAAGATTCCAATGATCAAAAAATATGAATCCTTCCCTCATACACCAGCTCCACAGCCATACATTCATCTGCTATATCCTCCTATGACTGGTCTCACTTGCTTATAGCGCTGGAAGTAATCCAGATATTACTACTCTTGAGAACCTCCTTTTTAAATTTCTGCCTAACACCTGCAATCTCCGTCCAGAATCTCAAACTTTTCCCTTCCTATGTCACTGGTTCCAATGTGGACAATGACCTGTTGCTGGCCCCTCTCCCCGGTGAGAATATTCTGCATCCTTTCTGAGACATCCTTGATCCAGGGAAGCAACAAACCATTCTGCTTTTTCTCTGCTGGCCACAGAACGTCTGTCTGTACCTGAGACTAGGGAGAGCCCTAACACAATTGACCTCGTGGAATCCGACGTACTCCTTGTTGCTTTCGACCCAGTCTCAATACCAGAAACTTGCCTGTTCGTGCTACATTCCCCTGTGAATCCAATCCTCCCCCGTCATTTTCGAAAACAGCATATTTGTTTGAAATGGGGATAGCCCTAGAAGACCCCTGTACTAGCTGCTTACCTCTCGTATGTTTCTTGGAGTTAACCCATCTATGTGACTGCATCTGAGACTTGCTTCCCTTCCTATAACTGCATCACATTGCTGCTACAAATTCTTCATTGTCTCTAACTGTCTCTCCAACCGATCCATTCGATCTGATAGGATTCGCAACTAGAAGCATTGCTAACTTTCAATCTCTAACCCATACTCATCCATCTCTTTATTCTCTATGATAGTCATCTTACAACTACTCCACACTCGATCCCATCAATCTCATCTTAAAAACATATACTCCTCACATCTAACACCACTATCCAAAATCTCTACTATTCATCTCTCACATCATCATCTACATACTCTCAACACTAAACAACTCTCGTATTACATCGCATAACTACTCACATCTAACTAATCACTCATTCTTTATATATCACTACTATCATACTCATCAAAATACATTAATTCAATGATCATAATGTCTATAACTCACAACATCATCGTATTTAATTCGCAACTATCACTACTGATACTATCAGCATAAACTTAAATCCTTTTAAACTCACACATCTGACAAGAAGCCCATATGATTCTACTAAGGCCATTTGTGCTCCTTCACAATCTACAGACCCAAAAAAACAAAACTGTCTTATTTCTCTACAAAAACTGCCCCAGGTTAAATTAATATTTAGGGCTTATATTTTAAGATTAATCAAGTGATATATCTCAAAAAAAACATATAATTTAGGAAGAATCCACTCTACTCACTTCTGCAGACTTTCTGTAGGACACAGTTAAAACAATTCACTTATCTGGCTGGGGACATTGTCCAAACAATTCCTCCAAACCAGTTCTAAATTTCACTGTTTGTTAATTTTACTAGATGCACTCTGATATCCAGCGATACATGAATTCAAACTGCAAAGGCAGTAACTGTACAGGTACACTGTCCTGTCAGTTTCTTCCCCTCACCATGTGCTTCCTCTGTCTGTTCCTTTCCCTCTTAAAACTGCTGTTGCTTTGACTTTTTTCCCCAAAGTTGCAAAACAATGCAACGGCATACAAAGCAGAAATTGCTGCTCCTGGAATTCGAGGAAATCACCTTCAACACCTAAAATACCTCAACAAAGGAGCAGCTGTTACAGCCAGAATTTTTTCCCAACCAGACTTCTGAAAATCCAAATAAACTACTTCCACTGGTTGTCCGTGGTCTATGCTGCAAGAAATAACTCCGAATTCCAAAGTTTGTCAGGCATGATTTCTCTGTCAGAAATGCATTGTGATACTCTGCAACTTTGCTGTTCATTTCGAAGTACCCAATATCACTTCTTATATAATGGATTCTAACTGTTTCCTTACATATGTCAAATTAATTGGTCTGCAGTTCTCCATATTATTTCTTCTTCCCTGTGTACATGGATGGATCATGTTTACTACCTTCCAGTTATCAACAAGGGCTTATTGTCTTTACAGGATCTACAGTAAAATAAAACACAGTCACCGACAGGTGAATTAATATGCTGTTTTATTTCTGACATTTTGGTATGAAGTATATCAGGCCCATCAGACTTAACAATGATCAATCTAGCTCCATTTTCAAGTACTGCCTTGTTGCTGATATGAATTGATTTTATGTCTTTAGTTCCACAAGTCCCAGGTGATTGCTTGCTTTACACGGAGATTTCCTGGTGCTTTCTCCCTGAAGACAGATGCAAAGTAGCTGGTTAATCTCTCTGCTATTTCCTTGTTCCCCATAATAATTTCTCCGATACCTTACAAATTTCCATATTTGGCCTTACTTTAATTTTCTTTGGTACATGGATCGTAGACTTAAGCCGTCTTTGTGTTTCCTGTTTGTTTGCATTCATGTTCTTTTTGATTTCCTTAACACTTTCTTCATCCTTATTTTCAGAAAAGTAAATCTCGCTGTATGTTCAGTTTTGCACAATATCTGGAATTCTTCTGAAGCTGCTTCCTTAGATTTAATGCAATCATTAATTTCTTATGTAAACCATCAGTGAGTCCCCTTCCCTTTCTTTGGTGTTTGTAACTTAGTGATATGTACGTATTTTTGAGACTTTACAGTATTTCTATCACTGACAACCAATGTTTGTATCACACTAAATGTCATATTGTATTTTTCAAATTCACTTCGCCCGCTAGCCTTTGGGTTTCCATGATATTTGAGTGTAATGATCAAACATTCTATATTGCATGCAGGTGCCGTGTAAAATGCAACATATTAATGTCACGATTGCCCAATAGCTTCCTCAGAGCACGGTGAGTAATTAGTACTTCTGACCACACAACAGCACGCCCGAAATAACCTGCTCTCTACTTTGGTTCACAACATACTCTTCAACCTACTTCATATACACTTATGAAATGTGTTTTTCACAGCATTAGTAATCATTTAGTTAACGCAGTTTAGATGCAATTTTAAATCATCCAGTATTACTGCAGCACCCAAGATATTTACATATCTATTTTGCAGAGAATCGGATGCACAACTGTTTTGGTTTAGATATGTAAGGCACCAATGTTTGTTTCTCCTTGTTGTTTGCAAGATCCATATAAACTGATTCTGAAGAAGCTGAGGGATGTGCCCTGTGGTGTTATTAGTGATAGATGTGGACAAGACATTTGGAAGGCTCACCCCGATGGTGAGATAATCTGAAGAAATGCCTTTCAATACAGGACAAGCATCAATAACCTTCCTCACTCTGCCAGGACAAACGTCTCCCAATTCTCTCTACTCCCTCACACTCTATGTATATCTGTTACAGCACCTGCCCCCGAAATGGCTCTTGCTCCACCAGTCACACTGTTGCATGCAACACTCTCTTTTCTTCACTCTCTCTGTCACTGAAAGCAAATCGAGATTGAATTTATTGTTTTGCCAACATTGGACCAGTGAGACAGTTTGATGCTGGCGATATAAAAATGCGAACATTTTGAAAATTGGTGGAGAGCAGATGCAATCGAGACGGAAGAAGCCTGGGCATCAACCATCTTGCTCCGCAAGAAATTAGGAAATACTCACTAATCATTTATACGTTTTAATATGAAACATATTCACAGTAAACAGAAATACATTGACCCAGGGAATTCAGCAGCCAGTAGAGTAACATCACAGAGGACGGCAGAGGCTGTGTGGTTTTGTGATTATTTTGATGCAATCTTCATAAGTGCCTAATTGAAACCGCATATTGTTGTACAGTTGGGGGCAGTTGTGTGGCGGGGAGGGGGGGACGGGTGTTGGTTAAAGTTGTAAATAGTTGTGGATTAATGTTGACTTTTAAAGTAAACAATAAATTCGCGTTATTTCCTTTAAATACTGGAATTTGGGAGTCCCCTGTCATTCATATTCTGACAGATTTCGAGGTGAGTTGAGCTTTCCTGGGTGTTTGGTTTAATTAATAGAAGCGTTCACCACCATGTCATAACATTTGTAAAGACCAACAGAGAGAAAGAAAAACAAAAGTAAGGAATTAGAAGATTAAATATAAAGGAAAACTGTAAGAGCTTCTTTCGATATGGAAAGGGAAAATGAGAGGCAAAAATGGGCATCAGATCGCTAGAAATTGACACAGGAGACATAGTAATATGGAACAAGGAAATGTCTGAGGAGATGAAAAATTACTTTGCGTCAGCCTTCACGGTTGAAAACACGAGTAATATCCCAAAAATTGAAAAGACTTAGTGGGCAGACCTGAGTAAGGTGGCCATCACCTCGGAGAAGGTGCTGGAAAAACTGAATGGCCTGAAGGTAAGTAAATCAACTGGACCAGATGGACTCCACTCCAGATTTCTAAGACAGATAGCTGATGAGACAGTGGAGGCGTTGGTGGTGATCTTTCAGGAATCTCTCGAATCAGGGAGATTCCCAGTGGACTGGAAAATCGCTAACGTGATACCCCTGTTTAAAAAGGGAGTAAAGCAAAAAATGGAAAATCACAGATTGTCTATTCTCAACTTGGCTCTGGGTAAGATCCTGGAATGTATTGTGAAGGATGAGATTTCTGAGTAGTTGGATGCAGATGGAAAAGTAGGACAAAGTTCGCTGGTTTCATCGAGGGGAGGCCATGCCTGGAAAATCTGCTAGAAAACCTTGAGGACGTAACGAGCAGCTTAAAACAAGGAGAGCCAATGGATGCCATCCACCTGGACTTCCAGAAGGTCTTTGACAATGGCTACTGAATAAGGCAAGGGCCCTTGGTATTAGAGGCAAGGTGCTAGCACGGATAGAAATTTGGCTGTCTGGCAGGTAGCAAAGAGTGTCGATTAAAGTGTCCTTCTCAGGATGACAGCCGGTGACAAGTGGTGTTCTATAAGGCTCAGTGTCGGGACCACAGCGTTTCACTTTATACATTAACGATCCAGATGAAGGAACTGAAGGCATTGTGGTTAAGTTTGAAGGTGATACTAAGTTAGGTATAGGGACAGGTAACGTCGAAGAGGCATGGTGACTCAAGACGGATGTGCATAGGTTAGGATAATGGGCAAATAAGTGGCAAATGGAGTACAAACTGGGAAATTGTGGGAACATGCCCTTTAGTAGGAAGAATAAAAACATGGACTACCGAGAAAATTCAGATGTCTGAAGTGCAAAGAAACTTGGGTATCCAAGTCCAGGATTCTCACAATGTACACTTGCAGGTTGAGTCAGTACTAGGAAGGCAAATGCAGTGATGGAACTTATTTTGAAAGGATTTGAATGTAAAAGCCGGGATGTACTTCTGAGGCTCTATAAGGCTCTGGTCAGACCACATGTGGACTATTATGCGCTATTTTGAGCCCCATGTCTCAGGAAGGATGTGCTGACCTTGGAATGGGTTCACAGCAGGTACACGAAAATGCTCCCAGGAATAAAAAGCTTAATTTATGAAAACGTTTGAAGACTCTGGGTCTTTTCTTGATGGAGTTCAGAGGGATGTGGGTGGATCTAATTGAAACATACAGAATACTGAATGGCCTGCACAGTGTGGATGTTGAGAAGACTTTCATTGGTAGAAGACTCTAGGACCCAAGGATACAACCTTAGAGAAAAGGAAAATCCTTTTAGAACGGAGTTAAGGGGAAATGTCTTCAGCCAGAGAGTGGAGAACCTATGGAATTCATTTTCACAGAAGGCAGTGGAGGTCAGGTCATTGTGTATATTTAAGATAGAGATAGATTGCTTCTGGAGTATGAAAGGGATGAAGGGTTACAAGGAGAAAGCAGGAGAATGTTGTTGAGAAAGTAGTCAGCATGATTGAATGGCAGATCAGACTCGATGGGCTCAATGGCCTCATTTCTGTTCCTATGTTCGATGATCTTATGGTCGTAAGCTGCAGTCTGATGCTCCCGCTCTCTTACTTTGTCTTTCCTGACAGCAAAGTGTGAGATAAAATTCCCTGAATCATCTTTAACAAACGTGGGAGATTCCTATTGAGGATTCTTGGGAATCGCTGCACTGCTTGAAGGAAAGGAAATTCTGCCAAATCGAACTGTTCCAGGAAGAAGTTTCATACCAGCAGCTTGTTTGAGTAGAATAAATTCGGAGACAGAATAGCAGTTGGGACACATTATCTCTTTTCCATTTGATATGATTAAAAATACTAGGAAACTCTGGAAACCATTCCTTATTCTTTATTGTCCTCAGACATGTGCATTGGTGTGTGTGTCTGTATGTGTGTGACTCTGTGTCTCACATTTTTCGAGAAAATAACCTAGGTTACACTTCACATTTGTTGTAACCAGTGAAGAAGTGGGGCTGGAAAATGAAACAGTGACCCTCCAACATTGGTCGGAACAGGAATGATAAATTCTCACGGGGCTGTTCAAGTGGGAATTCTCTTCCCAAAAATTTATTCCCAAGACGAAGCTCAACACCACTACTTCCAGCGCAATTAAACATGGCCCATAAATGTTGGCCTATCAACAACATCCACATTCCACGAATAAATAAAAAATGATGAACTGCAGCAGAATTAATTGGATGGGAACAAAGCTGTTAGACAAATGCCTGGTGCCTTCCAGAATTGTGCTGCCTGTGTAGTTAAACTTTGTGCAGTTCCCTAGCATTGTGACTGGGTGCTTGCATTTATTCAAAATTGGGTTTGTTCAACATTTAACAGACATGGAGGAAAATTGTGGACAGACACAAAAGTGCTGCGGAGACCACACTCAGATGTTATTGTCTGGTCGAGCAATGACAAAGTGTCTAATGACCCACTCCTGCTCCTCAGTCCGATATTCCAATGTTCTATTCAGTCCTTAAAACCACCTGAACAGGAGCAGATAGAGACCACTTGCTCCAAATAGCTGGTCTTCAATGTTACAGGATGTGATTCAATCCCTCAACACTGTGTGATTTGATGTGGGTTGAAACATGTGATGGGAAATCCAGACCGGATACAAAAGTGGCCTCTCACCTCTTTACAGCTTGTCTCGTCGTTGAGCTGGTGTTTCATTTGTTGGTCATGCTGCAGTCCCAGATTCACTTTGAATATCGGACCCATATCTCGCCCAGAGATGGCTCACCAGAAGCTTTTTTCTCACTGTCCTCAACATTCAGTAAGAGCGCTTCTAGGTCAATTGCAACCATTCATTTTCCAATGACAGAATGAGAACATAAGAAACAGGAGTAGGTAATACGGATGCTCAAGCCATTGTATGCGATCATGGCTGATCTACTGCTGGCATTAACTCCTCGTTAATGATCAGTTCTTCCCACCCTCAGCTCTCTGACAGGTCAAAAATCCATCTACATCCTCTTTAAATACTTGCAGTGATCTAACTCCCCTACGTTTCTACACCTGAAAATTCCTGACATTCACTACCCTCTATAAGGAGAAAACATTCTCCACACAGATACTATCACGTATTAACATTAACAATAGTGGTTAACTGACCACAGGTAAGAGGGGTGTATCCCGGTATCAAGGCAGGATGTGGCTAAAAATTGTTTCCTCAGAAGCACTTAAATACCCAGAATCATGCACACCAACTAAAATAAAAAATACAAGCCATGGAATTTATCATCTTCTCAGTGTCTGTGTCGAACATAACGAGTGATTTTTCTCTGACAGTGCTACAGATTAACCTTCACTCACTCCTCTTTTACCATCAGCCCACTGATTATTCTGGTGAAATTCCTTTACACTGTCTCTATTGCAATCAGATCATTCGTTTTAAAGGATAACAAATATGCCCATAATGCCTCAAAATACAGGCTCCATAACACTCTCAGCAATGATCACAATAATTCCTTTCTCTCACTTAATGTTGCTGACACCAGTCTTAAGTTTCCCAGAGTTTGTTTTGCCTTGCGCAGGCAGAGGGAGGAGTCGGTAAGGAGAAGCTGGCAAGGAGGCAGTTGCCTTATATCAATTAATGATTTTAGGAAGAGGGGAGCCACATGCTAGAGATTTGAAATAGTGATCGGTGTTTTGGGCCCAGAATTGTGCTCGTTCGTCATTTCTCGTATTCAGTATTGATATCTACTCGAGATCCTTCATAGTGCAGAGTGTCTCTGCAGGATTTATTTCCCTAATATAGCCGACTACTGGTAATAGCCACTTAAACCAGAAATTATAGCCAAGTAATTGAAGATGTTCATTGGCTGTCTCAATAGCACAGCGAATGCACTCAAAATCCTTTAGTTGAGGGTAATAACTTGTTTTTTTTCAATGATAAATGGCCCCTGCATAATTTGGTAATGTTAACCAGCATTTAATAAATCCATTACACTTTAAATATGACTCGAAATCTGGGCATGATTTAGGCCTTGTTTAATGGATGGTGCCCACGTTTGTGAGCCGGGGCTCTTGATTCGATTCCAGTCCATGAATGTCTGATAGTGCCCCTATCTCTGGAGAAGGTGGAGTGGACTCATGTTCTGTGGAAGTATGTCACGGCGTGTTACAACAGGCTGATGAACAAACACACAGGAACATCATGTTGCAGCTTTAGGAGCGAATGCTGAATGACGGTAGTGTCCCTGTAACTTCACCGAAAATTCTAGTTCCAAATCTCACAGAGCTGTTTCATAATATATCTGAACAAGTTGATTAAACTTTTTTGGAATCGTGCCTTGGTGGAGAAGGAACAGGTGCGACTACTGAATTTGAGAATTTAGACCCAGGATGACTGAAAGCACAGCCAACTGTCTTGATTGGAGTCACATTTACACTTTCTAGAGGTTTATAAAATTATGAAGGGCATGGATAGGTTGAGTGGTCAAGGTTCCTTCTCCCCAAGGTAGGAGAGTGTAAAACTAGTAGGCATAGGTTAAAGGTGGGAAGACAAATATTTGAAAGATAATGAAGAGCAACTTTTGTTTTTGCTGCAGAGGGTGGTGCTTCTATGGAATAAGCTTCCAGACAAACTGGTGGAGTCTGGAACAATTACAGCATTTAAAGGGCAACTGGGTGGCTTTATGATTAGTGGGATATGGGCCAAATGCTGGCAAACGGGAGCGGATTAATTTCAAATATTTGGAAGGCATGAGCGAGTTAGTTGAAGAGTCTGTTTCCATGTTGTACATCTCTATGAATCATTGACTTAATTACTGAAGGTCTCTTTGTAATCTTCAGTGGTTCTTCATAACACAAACACTGTCCACTGTACACCCAAACTCGGTGTTATCCATAAATTTGCGAAATATGCCTTCTATAACTCGCCTCTAAATCATTTATATAAATGACAAACAAAAGTGTACCCAACAATTTTGCCTCTGGATCATCGCTGCCCACAGGCTTCAAGTTCAAAAAACAACCATTCACCACCACCCTGTCTACTGCCATTAAACAGATATACACAGAAACACACACGCAATCACACACGCATATAGAGACAAAGATTAGATTAAAACAACGATCAAGAGTTGCAGTGAGAAGGCGGGGAAAATTGTGTTGAGAAACACACCAGACAGGATCAAACTGCAAAATAGATCTTTTGGGCCAAATGGCCTAATGCCAATTTTCTATGCTGTGTGGCCTTAAGGTGTCAGGATTATTTTCCAAGGGTACAGGAGAAGCTAAGTTTGATAAATACTTGACTGAACAGTCAATAGGACTGTGGGATACGTTTGAGGGGCTGAATGGTATATGCTTGTTCCTATTTGCTTTGTTTCTGAAAAGAGGAGGTGACTTGCTGTGAGGTTAAAACAGTTTAAAATGAAAGGGATCTCCCATTTCCATTTGAGATAACGTTATTCCTTTCTCCTTTGGATTGTGTGATCTGTGACGTTCTCAGACCCGGGGACAGTGAAGTCTCCCGGGATATTCAAGGTTGACCTTGACTGACCTTTGATGGACAGGGGAGGGCATGTTTATTGGGAGAAGACAGGAGAGGGAGTGGTCACCTACAGTCAGACCAGCCGTGATGTTTCTAAATTAAGCAACAGGCTGGAGGGTCCGAATGGCCAACCGCTGCTCCTAACTTACACGTTGTTCTGTCAATTTACCCTCAAGACTGTGACAGAGGGAGAAAATGATTCCATTCAGCTAGTCAGCATCGTGACAACGCAGCAGGAGAAGGACATTATGCCCATCCATGGGGTTAGATAAGAATAGAATGAAGGACTCAAGTCATTTCAGTAAATTATACAGAATAGGAGGACGCCATATAACCATCCCAGGCTGTTATGCAGGAGCAGGGGCACCCTGGATAGCTGTCAGGAAATACAGAGTAGAGATCATTATGCATTTTGTGTTTGGAAAGCTGTAACTGGTAGAATACTTCAAGGATCTATGTGAGGTCATCAAATATTTCAATCCAAATAAATAAATTGGATGAAGTGGATGGCCCTCAGTTTGCTAATGGACCAGGATAGTCATTCAATAAGATGTTAAATGGAGACGGAGTGTCTGAACTGGGACACAGACAGCCGGAGGGCGGAGGGTCTGCGATGAGATTCAGACAGGGGAGGGGCAGAGCGTCTGCAATGGGATGCAGACCTGGGGAGGGCAGAGCGTCTGCAATGGGATACAGACCTGGGGAGGGCAGAGCGTCTGCAATGGGATACAGACGAGGGCAGAGCGTCTGCAATGGGATAGAGACAGGGGCAGGCAGAGAGTCTGCAATGAGATACAGACAGAGGAGGGCAGAACATCTGAAATGAGATACAGACAGGGGAAGGCAGAATGCCTGCAATTAAATACAGAAAGGGGAAGGGCAGGGCTTCTGCAATGGTATACATACAGGGAGAGGGCAGAGCGTCTCCAATGGGATACAGGCAGAGGAAGAGAGAGCATCTGCAATGGAATACAGACGGGGGAGGTCCAAGCGTCTGCAATGGGATACAGACAAGGGGAGGACAGGGCATCTGCCGTGGGAGAGCGTCTGCAATGGGATATAGACATTGGAGGGCATAGGGTCTGCAATAGGAGACAGGCAGTTGAGGGCAGAGCGTCTGCAATTGGATATAGATGTTGGAGGGCATAGCGTTTACAATGGGAGACAGACAGGGGAGGGCAGAGCGTCTGAAATGGAATACAGGCCTTGGAGGGCACAGCGTCTGCAATGAGAGACAGACAGGGGATGGCAGAGTGTCCGCAATGGAATACAGACAGGGGTTAGTAGAGCGTCTGCAATGGGATACAGGCATTGGAGGGCATAGCGTGTGCAATGAGAGACAGACAGGGGATGGCAGAGAGTCTGCAATGGGATACAGACGGGATGGCAGCGCGTCTGCAATGGGATACAGACAGGAGGAGGGCAAGCATCTGCAATGGGATACATACAGTGGGCGGCAGAGAGTCTACAATGGGACACAGACAGGGTAACGGCAGCGCGTCTGCAATGGGATACAGAGAAGGGGATTCCAGCGCATCTGCAATGGCATACAGTCAGAAGATGGCTGTAAGCAAACCTTCAGCAAAAAAAAAATCAGTTCAATGTAGGCGATGGGAACTTTTTGTTTCGTGGATAAGACAAAACAGCAGAAAATTATTTAAATTCAGGGAGAATGCAGAACACATTGGTACAGGGGGATTTGCGTGTCTTCGTACATGAATCACATGAAATTACTCTGAATATGTTGCAAGTGATTTGGAAGAGAAATGGAATGATTCTGTTTCGTGCAAGAGTGTTAGGTATGATCTAAGCCATGTTTTTTTGCATCAGTGCAGGGCATTGCTGAGATCACGTCTGATGTACTATATGTAGTTATGATAGCCTAAACTGAAAAATAAAAGGTTTAGAAACGTTACAAAGATGTTGCCCTTTACTCGTTCTTGGGATGAAGGCATTCCATTATGAAGAATTAACAGTTCAGCCTGCGAATGAGAGATGATTTATTGACCATATAAGATCTTGAGAAGAGTGTATTTGGTGAATAACGGATGGCTATTTCTTCATGTGTGGGAGAATAACACTGGGGAAGTAATTTAAGAATTCGACATGTTCAAAGGAAAGGTCATTGGACCGAAAAATTGAAGTCTGATTTCTCTTCATATACGCTGTCAGACAGGCCGAGCTTTTCCAGCAATTTCTCTATTTGTTTAAGTATAAAACATTCTCATCTTAGCACAGATATTATGAAGAAACTAAACGCTTATTTTTACATTATGCAGGCACATACTAGCACATATCCAAAACAAGTAGGGTCATTTAATGTTAATGAATTGATTCTGTGTACGACAGCAGCAATAATGCTGGAATCGAGAATGTGATGGAGTCATATAGTTCGGACAATGTTCAAGGAAAGCTCACATAGCCAAGTTTAGGGTCTGATAATTTTAATGATTTAACTTACAGATGGAAAAATGTAGCCTATCTGTGAAGGAACAGTCTATTGCTCCCTTCCTGTTTCCTGTCGCTCAACACAGCAATGTGTTGGAGTGAAATTGAAAGCCTAGTCGTGTTTCCACTCACAGAGAATTCCTGATGAGGCTTCATTAGAATTTCCCAATTCCTTGAAGCAATGCAATTCAACTAAATCCAACTGTTTCAGGAAGAAGTCCCATTGTCAGGATGTTGTACGAGCAGAATAACTTCAGAAGGAATTATTCAGACTCGATAGTCTGGGGAACCGGCAAGAGATTCTGTGGCTGCAAATAGGAATCCAGGATGGTGTAAAGCCTCCTACGTGTCAGGATGTCTCGGAGCGGCTGCAGAACGTTCTCACCGGGTCGGGGAGCAGCCAGAAGTCTTTGTGCACATTAGTAGAAATGACATGTGTAGAAATAGTGATAAGATCCTGCAGAGTGATTATATAGAGCTAGGAAAAAGGGTAGAAGACTGGACCACGACAGTGGGTAATATCTGGTTTACTTTCAGGGCCCTGTGCTAGTGAGGGTAAGAACCGGAGGATATGGCAGATGAATGTGTGGCGACAGAATTGGTGCAGGGGGCAGAGATGTTTGGGTGACTGGGATCTTTTTTTGGGCAGAGGTGACCTGTTCAGGAAGGGCGGGTTGTACTTGAACTGGGAGGGTACCAATATCCTGGCCCGCAGGTTTGCTAGTGCTGCAAGGGCGGATTTCAACTCGATTGGCTGGGGTTGGGGAGGGGTGGGATCCTCAACAGCAGGGAGGCAAGTGCGAGGCTGGGAGGAGATACAGTAATCAGAAACAGTAAAGTGAACAGAAAGGTCAAATGGAAAACGGCAGGGAGCAAGGAATGCCTGTTGGATTAAATTGCAATTGTTTCAATGCGACATGGCTGACAGATGAGACCGATGAAGCCAGGACGTGGATATGCACGTGGAACTGGGATATTATAGCCATTCCAGAAACATGGCTAAGGGAAGGACAAGATTGGCAGCCTAATGTACTAGGGTAAAGTTGCTTTATGCGGGACAGAGATGGAGGAAGGAGGGGAGGGTGAGTTTCATTTTTGATTAAGGCGAGTATCACAGTAGTAATCAGAGATAAAATAACTGAAGGAACATCCAGTGAGGATTTGTGGGGGAGCTTAGAAATAAGAAGGGAATGGTGATATTATTTGTGTTGTTCCATAAGCCCCCAAATAGTAAACGAGAAATTAGCGGAACAAAAATATGTAGAGCGATTGGGGGGACTTGAAGGGCCAATGGGATTGCATTAGTAGGAGATTTTAATTTTCCAAACATAGTCTGGGAATGATGTAGAATTAAGGACGAGACGGTGTGCATCTATTAAGTGTGTTCAGAAAAGTTTCCTCAAGCAGTATGTAGAGGGTGCAACGAGGGAAGTGTCAAAATTGACCTATTCTCAGAACGAGGGCAGGACAGGTGACTGTAGTGACAATGGGGGAACACTCTGGGATTAGTAACCATAGTTAGATTAATTTTAAAAAAGTTATGAAAAAGAACAAAACAGGTCCATGTGTTCAAGTTCTAAATTGAGACAAGGCAAATTTTGATGGAATTAGACAGGAGCTTGTAGAGATTGGTTGGAGGAGTTTGTTTACAGGCGAAGGGATCTCCTGCAAGTGGGAGGCCTTTAAAAGTGAAACGTCTAGAGTTCAAGGTCTATTTGTTCCTGTGAGAGTAAAAGGCAAGTTTCGCAGGAAGTGGGAAGCATGGATGTCAGGAGGTATTGAGGCTTTGACCAGCAAAAAGGAGGCGTGGCTCAGGTCCAGGCAACTGGGATCAAGGAAATTCCTGGAGGTATACAGGGGATACAGTAATTTACTGAAGAAGGATATCAGGAGGGCGAAAAGGGTGCACAAGTTAGCTTTGGCTGAGAAGGTTATGGTGAATCCAACAAGGTTCTTTACGTATATTAAAGTGAAAGGAATAACTAAATGAGAATATGACCCCACAAGGTCCAAAGTGGACATGCATGTCTAGAACCATAGGAGATGTGTGAGATTCTCAATGAATATTTCTCTTCTGCCTTAACCGTGGAGAAATATATGAAGATTTGGGAGGTGAACAAAGGTCGTAGTTTTATCTTGGGATGAGTCAATATCACAGGAGAAGACGTGTTGGATGCATTAGAATGTATGAAGTTTGATAAATCTCTTGGTCCTAAACAGATGCATCCAAGAACACTGCAAGAGGCTACAGAAGAAACTACAGGGACCCTGGTTGATATTTTTGTATCGTCGGTAGCTACAGTTTAGGTTCCAGAACATTGGAGATTAGCAAATGTTGTGCCATTATTCAAGAAGGGTAGCAAAGCAAAATCTGGAATCCAAAGACTAGGAAACCTAACATCTGTGGTAGCTAGGTAACTTGAGAAGTCTCTGAGGGATGAGATATACATACATTTGGAAAGATAAGGTTTGTTTAGACATAATATTTTTGACAGATTCCCTACAGTATGGAAACAGACTATTTGGCCCAACAAGACCACACCTATATTTACCACTGACGAATGCACATAACACTATGGTTAACTAAGCATGGCCAATTCACCTGTGCTTTCCATCTTTGGATGTGGAAGGAAAATGGAGCACCCAGAGGAAACACACACAAGCACAGTGAGAATGTGCAAACTCCACACAGAGAGTCACCCGAAGCTGGAACCAAACCCGGATCCATGGCACTATGAGGCAGCAGTACTAGCCACTGAGCCACCATGCCACCTTTGCTTTTTTCAATACCGTTCAATGACACAGGTACAAACTCTATTCTGCCCTTCAACCATGATACACGTTCCAATATCACATACCATGGATAGTTTATTATCCATTGAAAATGTCATCTTATTGTTATTTATTAGTTTGTTCTTATTAATTTTAATAATTATTATTAATAGCTGTTTTTAGACTGGAAATATTGCATGGCTTTGTGAGTGGGAGATCATGCCTCTCAAATTTGGTTGAGTTCATTGATGAAATGACCAGGAATGTTGATGAGGGTAGGGTGGTAGACATATTCTGTATAGTTTTCAGTAAGGCCTTTGACAAGGATACCATTGATAGGCAGGTCTGGAAGGTTAGAATCGCATGGAATCCAGAGGGAGCTGGCAAATTAGACACACAGTTGGCTTCATGATTGTAAGCAATGAGTACTAGTGGAAGGATGCTGTCGGACTGGAGGCCTGTGACACATGAAGTGCCTCAGGAGTCAGTGCTGGGCCCATTGTTGTTTGTTATCTGTCACAATGATGTTCTTGCGAAGGTACAAGGCACGATTAGGAAACTTGAAGATGACACTGAAATAGATGGTATCATGCACAGTGAGGAAGTATATCAGATATTGCAGCAGGATCTTGATCAAACTGGAGAAGTGGGCCAATGAATATTTTGGCAACGTTAGATCAAGGTAGGAGTTTCGTGGTGATTGGTAGGACCTTAAGGAGTGTAGTTGAGCAGAGGGAACATGGAGTTTAGGTCCACCATTCTACGAAAGTGGGGTCATATTTAGACATGGTAATGAAGAAGGTTTTGCCACACTAGCAAGCATCGGTCAGGACATGGAGGCGAGCAGTTGGGAAGTAATGTTGAAGTTATTCAGGAAGTTGGTGAGGCTGCATTTGTAGTGCTGTGTTCAGTTTTAGTCACATTGCGATCAGAAGGATGTTTTTAATGTGGAATGTGTACAGACGGAATTTACAAAAATGTTGCCAGAACTCAATAGTATGAGTTATAGGGAGAGGTTGGACAAGTGAGGCCTTTTTTATTTCGAGAATAGAAGACTGAGAGGGATCTTATAGAAGTTTACATGGATAGGGTGAATGGAACCAGCCTTTTTATTCCTAGAGTTGGGGAATCGAGGAGGAGAGGGCATCATTTAAGGTGAGAGGGGAAAGAATAAAAAGGAAACTGATTGGAACTGTTTCACACAGAGAGTGGTACACAAAACGAATGAGCTGCCAACGGAAGTGGTTGAAGCATTTATATTAACGATATTTAAGCGGCATTTGGGCAAGTACATGGACAGGAAAGGACGAGAATGCTATGGGCCAAGTGCTGGGAAATGAGGTTAATGTGGTTAGATATTTGAGTCAGAATGGACGAGTTTGGACAAAAGAGCCTCTCTGCCTCTCTCCATGCTGTAAGACTTGATGACTACAAATAAAACAGGAGAACCGCCGTTTCTCCCGCTCCTTGGATGCTGCCTGACCTGCTGCGCTTTTCCAGCAACTCATTTTCAGCTCTGATCTCCAGCATCTGCAGTCCTCACTTTCTCCCCTAAATAAATCTGCCTAACTTGTTCCTAACACTGACCCTGACACACTCTGAGAACTTTATCATTGGCCATATCACCAACCTAGTTATAATTATTTTTTGTGGCCAGAGGAGGAGTGGGGCTAGAAAAGGGAGCAATAATCCAAAAAAAAAGAAACACATGGAATTATCGACTCAATCAGCCAACGTCAGTGTCGAGGAGTTCGTTGGAGGGGATTCTCAGCGATAGGATTTACATCTATTTAGAAAGACAACGATTGATTAGGGGTAGTCAATATGGATTTGTGTGATGGAATTCATGTTTAATTAATGTGATTGAGTATTATGCAGAGGTGTCAAAGAAGATTGAAGAAGACACTGTGGTGTACATTGTTTACACAGACTTCAGCAAGACATTTAATACGGTACCTCATCGTCGACAGATTACTTAGATTAGATTATATGTAATCTAGGAAAAGCTAGCCAATTGGATACAAAATTGGATTGAAGGTAGTGGATTATGTTCCAGAGTGAAGACCTGTGGCCAGCGGTGTGCTGAAAGAATCAGTGCTGAGCTCACTGCTTTTCATCACGGATATAAACAACTTTGATGTGATTATCGGGGCATGTTTAGTAAGTTTACAGATAACATCACCAAAGTAGTACAGTGGACCGTGAAGAAGATTATCTCAGAATGTAACGGGGTCATTGAACATCAATGAGCCAAGGACTGGCAGATGGAGTTTACTTTAGATATTTGTGAGGTTTTGCATTTTGCTAAGTTAAAGTAGGGTAGTGCCCGGGAAATGTTGCTGAACAAGGAGATGTACGGGTGAAGATTCATAGTTCCTTGAAAGTTGAGTTTAGGTGGGTAGAGTGGTGAGGAACGTGGTTGGCATGCTTACCTTAATCGGTCAGAACATTGAGTATAGGAGTTGAGATAACGTGCTGCGCTTGTACAGGACGCAGGTGAGGCCACTTTAAGAATACTGCGTACATGTCAGTTGACTCTGCTAAAGGGTGGATGTTATTAAGCTTGCAAGGCTTCAGAAAAGTTTTACAAGGATTTCCTGGAACCTGAGGGTTTGAGCTACAGGGAGATGATGAACAGGATGAGGCTTTTCCTCCTGGCCTGTCAGAGGCTGAATGGTGACATGACAGAGGTTTAAAAACTCCTGAGGGGCATGGACAGTCTGAATAGGCAAGATCTTTTCCCAGTGTAGGGGTGTCCAGAACTAGACTGCATAGGGTGAAGGTGACAGGGCAAAGACTTAGAAGATACAGAGGCTGGTGGGTGTACTGTCAGAGGAAGTGGTGAAAGCGGGTACAATTACACGTTTGTAATGTATGTGGATAGGTACATAAATAGGAATGGTTCAGAGGGAGGTGGCAAGTGGGATTAAGCTGCTTGATTGGCAAGGACAATTTGGGCAAAATGATCTGATTACACTCTGTATGACTCTCTTATTCTCACAGCGATATGAGGAAAAATTCCAAAAGTGCCATTCGAATGGGAATTCTTTTCGCTAGAAGTTTGTGGTGCTTCTCTGATTACAAGTATTGACAGCTGAGTTAGTTAAAGATTTGACAGAGAAGTGAGTCACGGATAATGGGACACAGAGAGGAAGATGAGGCTGAGACCACAGTCTGATCAGCCACAATCTTAATGCCTGGTGGAGAAGGCTCAAATTCTCTAATGACCCACTCCTGCACCTCAGTCCCACGTTTCTGTGTTCCATTCAATCCCTCTAGCCTGCTAGACAGGAGTAGTTGGAGTCCACTTACTGTTATAACATAGTGCACAAAAACAGAGGAGACCATTTCGTCCATCGAGACTGTCCCACACGGTTTGGGAGATTTGGAAAATGTAATCGGAAGGCCCAGGCTGGATATGAAAGAGGTTGCTCATCTCTTTTTACAGAGCTTTCACTCTCTGTAAATTGTGCTTCATTTGTTGATCATGTTTGAGACCCAGATTCACTGTGAATACAGCCCCCAAATCTCACCCAGCAATGGCTCATAAAATCCGCTGGTCTCCCTGATTGCAACATTCCATAAAAGCCATTCCAGGAAAATAACACCTACTAACTTTCCAAAAACAGATTGGGAGAACATCAGAAACAGGGGAAGGACATTCACATCCGAAGCCTGCCTTGCCCTTCACTAAGATCAAGGCTGACCTGCTCCAAGTCTCAAATCTCCCTTAATGTTTAAGTTTTCCTGAGCACTTCCATCGAACACAGAACAAAGAACAATACTGATTTGGAGATGCCGGTGTTGGACTGGGGTGTACAAAGTTAAAAATCACACAAAACCAGGTTATAGTCAAACAGATTTAATTAGAAGCACGCTAGATTTCGGAGTGTCGCTCCTTCATCAGGTGATAGTTAAGTGCTCAAGCCTAACACAGAATTTAGAGCAGAAATTTACAGTGTGATTTAACTGAAATTAACTTTGAAAAATTGATTGTCTGTTAAGCCTTTAATCTGTTTGAATACCATGATAGTTTCACTTCTTTCATATGTAAATCACAAAACTTTGTTTTAAAAAATTGCATTCTCAGGTTAGCTGTTAATAATGGTGATAGCTAGACAATATGTTGAAAGTGGTGCACCCTGTGTTGTCTGTCTATGCCATGATGTTTATATTGATTCTAATCTAAAAGTGAGATAACGGAGTTTTACATGAATTCATGCAGTTTTTGAGCTCAGAGTTCTACATGAATGCATGCAGGTAGGACCTTCAGCCCTCGACGTTGTGCCGTTTGCCCTACTCTAAGATCAGACTAACCTACATGCTTCAGTTCACTTTGTTCCATGTGCCTACCCTAGAGTCTCTTAAGTTTCCCTCAAGTATTTGACTCTACTACCACCGCTGGCAGTGCATTCCACACACCCAGCACTCTCTGTGTAAATAATCTACCTTTGATATCTCCCCTAAACCTTCCTCCAATTACCTTAAATTTATGCCACCTAGAGATAGACATTTCTGCCCTCGGAAAATGTTTCTGGCCAATCACTCTCTCTTTTTTCCAGGTATGGGGACGGCAAACACGAAGGGAACACAACTTGAAAGTGAGGGGAGATAGGTATAAGACAGGTGTTAGAGGTAGTTTCTTTATTCAGAGAGTAGTAAGGGTACGGAATGCTTTGCCTGCATCTGTCATAGATTCGCCATGTTTATGTGCATTTAAGACGTCGTTGGACAGGCAAATGGACGGACATGGAAGAATGTAGGTGGGATGGGTTTCAGCTGTGTGTGACAGGGCGGCGCAACATCGAGGGCCTAAGGGCCGTACCGCGCTATAATGTTCTATGTTCTATGCCTCTCATCATCTTGTACACCTCTATCAAGTCACCTCTCATCTATTTTTTCCTCCAGTGAGAAAAGCCCTCGCTCCCTCATGGTTTCTTCATAAGACCTGCCCCCTGTCGAGGCAGCATCATGGTAAATCTCCTCTTTACCCTCTCTAAAGCTTTCTTATCCTTCCTATAATGAGGATACCAGAACTGAACACAATATTCCCTGCGCGGTCTGAGCAGGCTCTATCGAGCTGCAGCATAACCTCGTGTCTCTTAAACTCAATCCCCCTGCAACTGATAGCCAAAACACCATGCGCCTCTTAACAACCCAATCAACTTGGATAGCAACTTTGAGGAGTCTGTGGGCACCGACCCCAAGAACCCTCTGTTCCTCCACACTACCAAGAATCTTCCGCCTAGGAACCCTCCAACCACAAGGGATGAATTCAGATTTCTCCAGCTTCCTCATTTCCCCTCCCCCCACCTTGTCTCAATCCCAACTCTCAAACTCAGCACCACCTTCCAGACCTGCAATTTTCTTCCTGACCTCTCCGCCCCCACCCCTTCTCCAGCCTATCACCCTCACCTTAACCTCTTTCCACCTATTCCATTTCCAACGCCCCTCCCCCAAGTCCCTCCTCCCTACCTTTTATCTTGGCCTGCTTGGCATACTTTCCTCTTTCCTGAAGAAGGGCTCATGCCCGAAACGTCGATTATCCTGATCTTTTCATGCTGCCTGACCTGCTGTGCTTTTCCAGCAATACATTTTTCAGCTCCTCAGTTTCTCTTCCTGGCTGAGAAAGCTCTTACATCTTCACACAGTCGCACAGTAACAGCTCCTCTCTCCAAAGAAGCAGTTGACAATGGAACATTACGTTTCTCTATGTCTCAGCGATATAAGTATTGCTGATGGAGTTGATCACCACACTCAGAGACGAGAGATAGAGGGAACATAACTCACGGTAAGCAGGGACATCCATAATAAATATGATATTCAGGAATGTGTGAAAAGGGGAAATGGTAGAATAACTTCCATTCTGTTTTCCTTCCAGTCCATCATCAGCAATCTTTTTGCTTGCTTTTCCTCTCTCTCTCTCTCTCTCTCTCTCTCTCTTTCTCTCTCACTTTCTCTCTCTTGCTGGACACTATCCATTCGACACAAACCCCCCGCTCACCCTTCCATCCATCCCTGATATAATAATATTATTTCTCAGTTGCATTCAGTTTGATAGTTTCACTGAACTCGAAACGTTATTTGTGTTTTTTTTTCCGACAGACTGCCATACCTGCTGAGATTCTCCAACATTCTTTCAGACGGTGGAGAATTTTATTTCAGATCGCCAGCATCCACATTTGGTGTTGTTGTTGTTTCGCGGGATGCCAGAACCACTGGCAAGGGCAGTATTTGTTGTCCATCACAACTACCCTTGACCACGCGGCCATTTGTCATGGCAATATGGAGGCAACCATATTGTTGTGGATCTGAGGTGACACTTAGTTCAGACAGTGCAATAATGTTAGGTTTCTTTACCAAAGCTTATCAATTAAATAAGAAAAGAAATCCTGATGGTTTATGCTTGCCATGAGTGAAAGTAGGTTTCATTCCAATTTTTGATATTGGAACTTAAATTTAGTCATCGGCTGTGGTAGGATTTCTGACAATGCTTTTAGAGTCATGACTTGCGCCTCTGAATTACACAGTCATGTAATTATTACTCTGTTTAAGAGTCCCTGTTATGAAATAACTGTAGAGAAAAGAACACGTTTGTGGTCAAAATATTTGTAACTGGAGGAGAGGTCAGAAGAGAACTGGAGCCACAAAATCTGTCGTTAACGAAGGGGTACATGATGGCGAAGTCAGCAACAGAACTCAGGCAAGTCTGGAGATTGGGGATATTATGAAGGGGGGCGTCGGCAGGTTTGATGACAGAGAGAATATGGAGATATAAAACAGTTCACGGTAAAGAGGAGACTCAAGGTTCCGAACAGTCTTTTACCTTCTCAGATGTTTATGAGTAAGCAGTTTGGAAATGCATGAGAATGAAGTGGCGTTTGTGACTGAAAGTTTATGTTTTTGTTAAATATAATCAACCAGAATAGCAATAACATTCAGCATCATTCATAGAATTGATAGAGATAGACGTACCAGGCACACCAATGATAGCGAGGATGGGATAGTACCCAGCTTGAATAATCATCAGTACGGCTCGTATCCGCAACTGTAACCATGGCCAATCCTGAGAAAGCCAGTAAAGACCCAGGATAAACTCCTGTCCATTGTTGGAACATTCCAGTGTAATGTTCTCAGATTCTGATCCATTGTTGGAACATTCCAGGCTAATGTTCTCAGATTAAAATCCATTGTTGGAACATTCTAATGTTCTCAGATTCTGATCTCTCTCTCTTTCTCTGCAGCTGCTGATCCCAATCTTGTTGAGGTTGACTCTGCGCCGAATACTATGGCATAACAAGTTGAAAGAAGTCCCTAATTATGGAAGAGCGATATCCTCCAGTGACCCAGTTAGGTCCAGGAAGACTGATATTAATCACAGTCACTGAACAAACAGCTGCAGTTAACCCATTTCACGGCAACTCTGATATATCACAATAATACTTGGTTGTGTGGGATTTTGATATCGATGATTATTGGGCTAATGGCACATCTCCAGTTGTAAACATCGAGGTAAAGGAGAACATAATTCTTTCTCTTCACAAGCTCGATGATTCTGCTGTGTTTTGGCAATATAGGAATTGCTGGGCTCCCGAGGCCGTCTGTGTCTGATCACCAGGCCTGCTGCATGTTTTTGCTTTATTTATATATGTTTAACTTTGACTTTTGTCTGTCCAGCATTAAATGGCTGAGGTGGGTTTAGGCATTTTGAAGAGACACCTACAGAGCCATAGACGATGTAAATACAGTCCATTCCTTATGTTCTTGCAGCCGCGGCCTTGTCCTGTGGAGTGATGGTCAAACTCTTGCAGAACCAGGATTCTTAGTTTTAGCTTTCGCAGTTATTGCTGGAGCCTCAGCAGGGTTGGAAGGCAGTAAATCTCTCCCGGGTGCTACACATTGTCTCTGAGATTTCTCTCTGAAGTGTCTTTTGATGTTCTTTCCTCCTGGATTGGAGAACTGCATGTCAGACAATCTGTTTCCTGCATTTGTTTTTTGACATTTGTGTGCTTATCCGATGATACCATATTGGAGCAGTTACTGTATAGTAGTTAAATAAACTATTATTCTGTTAAGTTTTCCAACAGAATTAAGTTTGCAAGTTCCTCTTCCTTTGTTGTCTTTTATCGACAGTCTTCGAATAAATTGTGTTTTGCTTAATGTCGAATATTTCGACAAAGTAAATTCTATCTCAAAACACAGCACCTCACATTTACCAGCGGAATGGGCCGAGCTGGAGGAGTGATAATCATGTCAGGAATTATATCGGATACCCAACCACCTCTCAGATCCAGCCCGGACCGTACAAGCCCAGATGAGGTACCTCCTCAACATAAAGCACTGCGTAGACCAGGCTAGTGTACTGCTCAGCAATCATCAGGATCGAACACTGCATGGATCAAAGTCAATATAAACTTGGACTCGATGATCTGTTCAGCACAGGGCGCTGTGCAGAACACACAAAGGCATTGTTCTATACACACGGACTGGATATCTGTGCAGCATGGGGAGCTGTGCAGTGAATAGCAGTGAATTTATCTTTTAATCTGGGAGCAGTTACCTTCCCAGCATACGCAGCTGTGTGCACCAATCGCTGAATTGCTGAGTAACACTATGATAGATCACTGCCCAGCGTGGGGAAACTTGTAGCTCATGCTGGAAGTGACAGGATGTGCAGCACTCTCCATTTACAGCTCCATATCTCCATTGTGGCATGACACAGAGTGCTGTGGGTGTGAAATTCACTGCCAGACAGAGATGGCGGGGGAATCAGTTTAAATACCAACAAATGGGAGGAACTTGGTTAAAAGAGAGGGGAGATTAAGAGAGAATTTCAGAGAAGGATCTGATGGTAGGATTAAAAATTGTGAAATGAGAACATTTCGATAGCATCTTGCAATATAAGCCACTGTTTCTAGGAATGATGGGTGAGCAGGATATTGGTGTAAGTTAAGGATTGAGAGTTTTGGATAAGCAATTGTCCTGCAGCGTTGTAACTGGGAGTAGGATCAGCAGAATCTTCGACTCATTGGGCTGAATCGTACAATAATTTGTCTCAGTGCCATTTTCATTGAATGTGACTGAAGGAAAATCTGCACGAGGCAGAGCTAGTTTCCTGGTGTTATCTTATCGAACACAACTGATTAACTACCCATTCCACCCCATGGTGTCCCTCTCATTCAACGCCAGCCCGATTTTCCACCCATTATGGTGGCAGTGCTCACTATCGCCCGGATGCCCATGGATATTCATTGATCCCTGGTACTGCTGCCATTATTAAAAGGCCAATGGGCACACGGTTGAGCTTTCTCAGTTTGGAGCTGCCTGCACAGTTTATCCGAGCATGGCAGATAAGGGAAAATTACACCACAGCTTGTCGACAGGGGCACGGAGGTCCTGGTGATTGTTCTAGTACGGAGGGGGACCATTCTCTTCCCAGAGCATGGTCTGAGCACACCACCCAGCTCAGTGCAGTATCTGGGGTCCGATG
>NW_026867722.1:1782197-1904919 GCF_020745735.1 Hemiscyllium ocellatum | reverse complement strand
ACACATACGAGACAGAGCAGATGAAATATTGACAAACCACAGAGCAAGAGAAATCGGATAGGTTCCACTTATCTATATTCATCAGGGTATAATGGAATGAAGGAGAAAGTGTGTACTGTACCTTTAAGCGTGGGGTGAATGCTGCTCTGAACTGGGAGCTTACAAGTACTGTGATATGAGAGGTGGCAGACCAGAAACAGTATATTGCTGTAGAGCTGGGTCGGGTTATAAGCAGTTAAGAGATAGAGGGTCTCTTTCAGTTCACTTTCAGTGTTTTAAAAACTACATTGTTGATTTTATTTAAACAGTGGAATTTGGGAGTTCTCTGTCACTCATATTTCAACAGTTTATGAGGCGAATTGAGCATTTATTTATGTTTAGTTTAAATTACCAGAGAGCTCAATGTTGTGTCCTAACAATTGCTGTGTGTGTATCTGTGTGTCTCTGTGTGGGGCAGGTCTGGCAGTCTCTGTGGTGCTGAAAGTGATGCAATGCCTCCCTCTGCTGGCCTCCACACGCCACTGCACCGGCATTGGGTAGAGGGTGAAAACCAACAGGGATTCACTCAGAGAGGGGGAGGGAGAGGGCAGCTGCTCACAGCACCATCCAAACTGATGTCTTATCCATGTACTGATCTAAATGTCCTTTAAACGTTGTAACTGTACCTGTTTTCACGAAATGCTCTGCAAGTTCATTCCACACACAGCCAGCTTCTGTCTAAATAATTACCTTTCCTGACTTTTGTAAATCTTTTTTCTCCGCCTTAAAATATCCCTCCGTTTTGAATCCCTAACTCTAGGGAAAAGACATCAGCCCTACAGCTTATCTGTACCCCTCATCACTTTATAAACCTCTGCAAACTTACCCCTCATCTCACTCTCCAGTGAAAAATGTCCCAACCTATTCAGCCTCTCCTTATAGCTCAATCCCCATTTCCAGCAACATCCAGGTTAAACTCTTCTGAACCCTCTCCAGCTTAATAATATCAAGGTCAATAATATCAAAGTGAATAGTCAAGGTATTTATAAGGGTAGTGGAGACCAAAACTAGAGGACATAGTTGTAAGAGGGGAAACATTTAAAAGTGACCTAAGGGCAGCTTTTTCATCCAGAGGGTGGTGTGCCCATGGAATGAGCGGGCAGGATGTCCAGACTGGACACAGTATTCCAGAAGAGGTCTCACCAATGTCCTGTACAACCTCAACATGATGTCCCAATTCCGATACTCAATGGTCTGACCATTGAAGATAAGTGTGTTAAACACCTTCTTAACCACATTATCTATATGAGATGCAACTTTTAAAGAATTAACCTGATGGCCGAGGTCTCTGTTCTACAACACTGCAAAGGCCCTATGTTTAATTGTGTAAGTCCTACTCTTGTTTGATTTACCAAATCCAATACCTCGCATTAATCCAAACTAACTCCATCTGCCACCGCCTCGGCCAGTGAGTGATATTCCCACCTCCTCACCTTCCTCGTTTAATTTTAAAATGCCCTCCCTCTCCAGGAGGCCTGCACACTCTGGCCTTGATTTTCACAAAGACCCTGAGCTTGGTTTGCCTTGTGTGGTTAGAGGGAGGAGGGACGGATTGCAGTCACAGTCAGTGGGGAGGAGAGGCTGGACAGTAATCAGCGGCCTGGTATCATTTCATGGTTTTAGGCAGAGGGCAGACACACGTGAGAGGTGGGTTATACTGATCGGTGTTTTGGGACAGGAAATTATGGTCTTTCCCTGTGTCTGGTGTTCAGTAATAAATATCTATTTGAGACCCTTCATTGGGCAGAGTGTTTCTGCAGGATTTCTTTCCCTAATATTGCAGACTACAGATAATAGCGATTAAAGATGTTCATAGTTAATTTCGATCTTGGACTTGTTTAACAAAACAAAGTGTTTTGTGTAGCTCAGTAATGGTAACCTGATTATAATAAATCCACACCGAGCTGAATGCTGGCCCTTAAAATGTGACCCAAAATCTGGGTATAGTAGTGTAGTGGGTAGTGTCCCTGTCTCTGAGTCATGGCTCTGGGTTTGATTCTAATTCCTGAAATTGTTTGGTAGTGTTCCTTGCTCTGGCCCAGAAGGTGTGGATTCATGTCCTGCCTGTTGCAGAGGTATGTCACAGCATGTCATACAGGCTGATGAACAAACACACAGGAGAATAATGTTACAGCTTTATGGGTATTGCCGAGTGGTGCTCGTGTCCCTACCTCCGGGCACAAAGGTCTAGGTGTAAATCCCACAGAAGTGTCTCCTAATATATCTGAACAAACTGATTAAACTGGTTTTAGAATTGGGACTTGATGGAGAAAGAATAGGTGTCGGTGTTGAATTTCAGCATTTATCCCGGGATTATTGAAAGTACAGCCATTCGTGTAGATTGAAGTCACATTTCGCAGCAGGAAAGGTTTATAAAATCAGAACGGTCATGGATAGGGTTTGTAGTCAAGGTTTTTCCCCAGGTTAGGGGAATCCAAAACTAGAGGACAGGTTGGTGGAAAGTGAGAGGGCAAAGATTTTGAAGAGGCCTAAGGGGCACCTTTTCATACAGAGGGTGGTGTGTGTGTATAGAACGAGCTGCCAGAGGAAGTGGTGGAGGCTGGTACAACTACATCATGTAAAAGGCATCTGGATGCTGACAGACTCCTGAGCTTTTCCAGCAATTTCTGTATTTGTTAAAACATTCATTTTAACACAGGTATCTGTGTCAGCTATCTGGATACAGAATTGGCTGGCCAGCAGAAGACAGCGAGTGGTAGTGGAAGGAAAATATTTCTGCCAGAAGTCTGTGGTGAGTGGTGTTCCACAGGGTTCTGTCCTTGGGCCTCTACTGTTTATAATTTTTATTAATGACTTGGATGAGGGGATTGAAGGATGGGTCAGCAAGTTTGCAGATGACATGATGGTTGGAGGTGTCGTTCACAGTATAGAGGGCTATTGTAGGCTGCAGTGGGACATTGACAGGATGCGGAGATGGGCTGAGAGTCGCAGATGGAGTTCATCCTGGATAAATGCGATGTGATGCATTTTGAAGGTCGAATTTGAAAGCTGGATTAAGGATAGATTCTTGGCAGTGTGGAGGAACAGAGAGATCTTGGGGTGCAGATACACAGATCCCTTAAAATGGCCACCAAGTGGACAGGGTTGTTCAGAAAGCATATGGTGTTTTGCTTTCATTAACAGGGGGATTGAGTTTAAGAGTCGTGAGATCTTGTTGCAGCTCTATAAAACTTTGGTTAGACCGCACTTGGAATACTGCATCCAGTTCTGTCGCCTATTATACGAAAGGCGTGGATGCTTTGAGAGGGTTCAGAGGAGGTTTACCAGATGCTGCCTGGAATGGGGGGCTTATCTTATGAGGAGATGTTGATTGATCTCGGATTTTTTTTCATTGGATAAAAGGAGGAGGAGAGGGGACCTAATTGAGGTATTCAAGATTATGAGAGGCATAGATAGAGTTGATAGCCATAGACTATTTACAGTGCAGAAATGGCTAACACGAGGGGTCATAGTTTTAAGCTGGTTGAAGGAAAGTATAGAGGGGATGTCAGAGGCGGGTTCTTTACACAGAGAGTTGTGAGCGCATGGAATCCGTTCCAAGCAGCAGTTGTGGAAGCAAGGTCATTGGGGACATTTAAGAGACTGCTGGATATGCATATGGTCACAGAAATTTGAGGGTGCATACATGAGGATCAGTGGTCGGCACAACATGGTGGGCTGAAGGGCCTGTTCTGTGCTGGACTGTTCTATGTTCTATGTATTCTGAATACATTAAAATTTTTTTTAATGACGCAGGGACATATAAACATATCTTAAATCGACCGAGACCATTTTCTGCTGAGGGTATGGCTCTTGTATGACAGCAGCAATGATGCACCGACATGGAACAGGGAATGTGATGGAGACATAGTTTGGACAATGTACAAGGAGACCTCACATGGTCCAGTTTGGGGAGAGAATGACTATTGTGTGATCAACTCAGAGAGGGAGAAAATGTCATCTGCCGAGAGAAACGGCCTATTGCACTCTCTCTCTTTCATTATTCCTCATCACAGTAACATGTACGAGCTAAAACAAAGCCCTACTATTATTGTTACCATGCTTATTTTTATATAATCCCTGCCGTGGAAACAAGCCCTTCGGCCACTAGTCCATACCAACCTTCAAAGAGTAACCTTCCCATGCCCTTACAGTTACAACTGACTAGTGCACCTAAAGTAGAAATCGCTGAACTCTATGGACTATTTGACCAATCCACTTGAATTATAAAGCTTTGGAAAGTAGTGGGAGGAAATGGGAGCACCATCAGAAGCTCACGCAGACAAGGGGAGAAGATGCAAACTCACACAGATAGTCTCCCGAGGCTGGAATTGAACTCATGTCCTGATGCTGTGAGACAACAGTACGAACTACTGAGCTATGTGCTCACCTGGAACATCCGGACAGCCTAGAACAGTAACAAAGAACATAGAAAAATACAGCGCAGTACAGGCCATTTGTCCCTCGATGTTGCGCTGATCCAAGCCCACCTAACCTACACTAGCCCACTGTCCTCCATATGCCTATCCAATGCCCGTTTAAATGCCCATAAAGAGGGAGAGTCCACCACTGTTACTGGCAGGGCATTCCATGAACTCATGGCTCGCTGAGTAAAGAATCTACCCCTAACATCTGTCCTATAATTACCTCCCCTTAATTTAATTTAAAGCTATGCCCCTCGTAATAGCTGACTCCATACGTGGAAAAAGGTATTCATTGTGAACCCTATCTAAACCCCTAATCATCTTGTACACCTCTATCAAGTCACCCTAAACCTTTTTTCTCCAATGAAAAACAGCCCCAAGTGCCTCCGTCTTTCCTCATACGATCTTCCTACCATACCAGGCAACATCATGGTAAACCTCCTCTGCACCCGTTCCAGTGTACATCCTTCCTATAGTTTGGCGACCAAAAACTGCATCAATAATCAGATGCGGCCGCACCAGAGTCTTATGCAACTGCAACATGACCTCAGGACTCCGGAACTCAATTCTTACCATAAAAGCCAGTACGCATATGCCTTATTCACAGAACTATTGACCTGGGTGGCAACTTTCAGAGATCTGTGTACATGGACACCAAGATCCTCTCTGCACATCCACACTACCATGTATCCGACCATTGCCCAGTACCCCATCTTCTTGTTACTCTTACCAAAGTGAATCACTTACACTTAGCTACATTGAACTCCGTTTGCCACCTTTCTGCCCAGCTCTGCAGCTTACCTATATCCGCTGTAACCTGCTCATCCTTCCTCACTGTCAACACTCCCCGACTCCGTATCATCCGCAAACTTGCTCCCACCAACTTTCTAGCCCTCCTCCAGGTCATTATAAAAATGACAAAACAGCAATGGTCCAAAACAGATGCTTGCGGAACACCACTAGTAACTGCACTCCAACATGAAACTTTACCTCAACTATCCCTCTGACTTCTTCAGCCAGCCAATTCCTAATCAAACCTCCAACGCACCCTCAATGCCATACCTCCGCATTTTTTGCAGTAGCCTACAATGGGAACCTTATCAAATACCTTCTAAAATCCATATACACCACATCTACTGCTTACCTCGTCACCTCCTTAGTCACATTCTCAAAGAATTCAATAACAGTTGTGAGGCACGACCTGCACTTCACAAAACCATGCTGACTATCCTTGATCACATTATTCTATCCAGATGTTCATAAATCCTATCCCTACAATCCTCTCTATGACTTTGCCCACAACAGAAGTGAGACTCACCAGCCTATAGTTACTATGGTTATCCTACTACCCCCCTTCTTGAACAAGAGAACCACATTTGCTATCCTTCAGTCTTTGGCACTATTCCTGTAGACAACGACGACATAAAAATCAAGGCAAATGGCTTGCAATCTCCTCCCTTGCTTCCCAGAGATCCTAGGCTAAATGCCATCAGGCCCAGGGGCTTATATATTTTCACCCTTTCCAGAATTTCCAACACCTCTTCCCTACATACCTCAAAGCCATGCATTCTAATTAACTGTGACTCAATATTCACATCGGCAACAATGTCCAGTTCCTAATGCAAAGGGATTGAGCCAAATCCAACTCTCCCAGGATAAATTCCCATTGCTAGCAGCTGTGTGAGTAGAATATCCTCAGAAGGTAATAAAAACATTTGGACAATCTCTCACTTTTTCCTTTAGTCATTAGCTACGCTAATATTTGAACAAGGTTCTTTCAAAGTGAAATTGCAGAGATTTTGTTTATTTTGTGGTGGGTGTGTGTGTGTCAGTGTTTTTAGAAAGGAATATCGATTCTTTATTTGAAATACCAAGCAGTTTGCCATTCATCATTCCATCATAGCTGGAGTAACATTGCTCTGGATATAACATGTTGTTTTAGCAGATTAAAGAAATTATCCTGACTTGTTCCTAAAATGACCCTGATCCAGTCTGAGACCGATATCTCGGCCATATCACCGACTGGTTACATTTAACATTTGTTGTGAGCAGTGGAGGAGTGGGACTAGAAAGGAAACAGTGACCCAAAAAATGCCGGGGAACTATAGACCGGTGAGCCTGATGTCGATGTGTGGGTGAGTTGTTGGAGGGATTCTGAGGGATAGCATTTACATACATTTGGGAAGGCAAGGTCTGATCGGGGTAGTCAACGTAGGTTTCTGCATGGGAAATCATGTCTCATTAATTGGTTGAGTTTTATGAGGAGGTGTCAAAGAATATTGATGAAGGCAGTTTGGTAGGATTGTCAATTGGACCTCAGCAAGGTGTTCATAACATTCCGATCGTAGGCAGATTAGTAAGTTTCGGTCACATGGGATATAGAAGAAGCTCGTCACATTTGCTTGAAGGAAGAGGGATATTTTTCGGACTGGAGGCTTGTGAGCAACACTGTGCTGTAAGAATCAGGACTGAGTCACTGCATTTCATCATTTATGTAAAGGATTTAGATGTGAATTTGGGACCATAGTTAGTAAGTTTACTGATTAATCAGAAAGGTGGTGTAGTAGATTATCTCAGAGTACAACAAGACCACAAATAGATGGAGACAAAGGGGCAAGGAGTGACAGATGAAGTTTGATTTAGATAAATACGAGGTTACACATTTTGTGAAGGCAAATCAGGGCAGGAATTATACACTTAATGGTAAGGGCCTGGTGAGTGAAGTGAAAAACAATGGACATAGGGCTGCAGGTACATTGTTCCTTGAAAGTGGAGTCGAATGCATGCAGTGCTGTACAGAACGCATTTTATAAATTTGCCTTAATCAGTCAGAGCATTGAGTATAGGAGTTGTGGTGGCATGTTGTATCTGTACAGGATGTTGGTGAGGCCACTTTAAGAATACTGCGTACAACTCGGTTGTCTGCAGAAAAGATTGACACGGATGTTCCAGGACTGGAGGTTTGAGCTTTAGGGAGAGTTGATTAGTTTGAGGTGTTTCCCCTGGAGTGTCAGAGGCTGAGGGTGACATTATAGAGGTTTATAAAATCCTCAGGGGCATGGATTTCTGAACAGCCATGTTCTGGTCGCCAGATTCAGGGAGCCCAGAACAGGAGAGCATTGGTTGGAGGGAAGAGGACGAATGATTCAGAAGGGACCTGAAGTTAAATGTTTCACACAGAGAGTGGTGTGTGTACATAAAGTGCTGTCAGAGGAAATGGTGAAGGCGTTTACAATCGCACATTTAAAAAGTATCTGAAAGAGAAAGGATATTGGCCAAATGCTGGCAAATGGGACTGAATCAGATTTGATATCTGATCGGAGTGAACAGATTGGACTAACGGGTCTGTTTCCGTTCTGAATGACCCTGATTCTATAAGAGGATGACGAAAAATTCTGGAAGTAACTTTCAAATCAGAATCCTTTTCACTGGAAGTTTATTATGCCTCTATGTTCACATTGATTGAAAGTTGCGTTACTGAAATATTTGACAGAGAACTGAGTCATGGATAATGGGACGCAGACAGGAAAGTGGGGCTGAGACCACACCCTGATCAGCCACAATCTTAGTGCCTGGTGGAGAAGGTTCAACGTATCTAATGACTCATTCCTGTCCCTCAATCCCGTGTTCCTGTGTTCCATTCAGCCCATTAAAACTGTTTGGCAGGAGCATTTAGAGGTACTTACTTCTATAACCTGGTGCACAGAAACAGAGGAGATCATTCGGCCCTTCAAGACTGTCCCACACGCTTTGAGGTGATTTGAGAAATGTAATTGTAAAACCCAGGCTGGGTATGAAAGAGGCCCTCATCTCTCTGTACAGAGCTTCCCTTCTCTGAAACGTGTGCTCCATTTGTTGGTCATGTTGTAGACCCAAATTTACTGTGAATACAGCCCCATACCTCACCCAGCGATGGCTCACAAAATCCTCCGATCTCCCTGACGGCAACATTCAATAACAGCATTCATGAAAATATCACCTACTAACTTTCCAATAACAGAATGGGAGAACATCAGACACAGGGACAGGTTGTTCACTCCCCAAGCCTGCCTTGCCTTTCACTCAGATCATGACTGATCTGCTGTCGGTCTCAAATCCTCTTTCATACCCAATTCTTCATCGCCACCAACTCTCTGATGTTCAATATGGGTTCACACGCCGACTGCACAATAACGTGGGGAGAGTTAATAAAGGCATATAAACTATTAGGAAAGTCACATTAGACTGATGAATGGACTCTCTAAGTTCAAATAATGCTGATCTTGTTCATGTTGATCTTGTCTAGTGCACGTCCTGTTCAGTGTAACCTGTGTGCCTTACTCTGTCCAAGGCGATTTGCACCCTATGATCTGTCTGGCCATGTTTACTATGATCTTCCTCCACTGCTCATAAATAAAGTGTTTCCCTGTACTGAGGTACACGTGACAATAAATCAAACCAACCAATCCTTGGTAAAGTATGGAATTTCTCTCCCTATCAATGTCTCTTTTGGAAATAAGTGATCGCTGCCACTCCTCATGTTTAACGTCACCGTTTCTTCTTCTCTCACAGCTGTACTGATTAAACACTCAGCTTCTTCACTCTATCCTCGTGATACCATCACCGTGTCTGTCGTAAGGAGATCATTCCTTACAATGGAGATCAAGTCCGTAGAGAGTGTCCCAACCACTCGCAGCAAGGCCCTAAAACAGCAGGAAGATAGCATTACTTATGTACTTGAGTCATCTTACAATGAAGGACAGCCGACCATTGACTGCACCCATTACTTACACAGGGTTTGATTCGGAGCTGTCAGCATAGACTTGTGAGTGGGAGATCATGCTTCCCAAATTTGTTAGAGTTCGTTGATGAAGTGACCAAGAAGGTTGATGAGTGCCGAGCGGTAACCATAGTCTCTACGGATATCAGTAAGGCCTTTGATAAGGTTCCACATGGCAGGCTGCTCTGAAGAATTACATCATGTGGAATGCTGGGGAACTGGCCAATTGGATGCACAGATGGCTTGATGGTAGGAAGCAGAGGGTTTAGTGGAAGGTGCTTGTCAGGCTGGAGGCTGGGTCCATGGCTGTTTGTTTTCTAAGAATTGTTTGAGAATGTACAAGGCATGATTAGTATGTTTGCAGATGACACTAAAATAAGTGGGAGCATGATCAGTGAGGAAGTTTATCAGAAATTGCAGCAGGACCTTAATCAGTTGGGAAGTAGGCCGAGAAATGGCAAATGGAATTTAATATAGATGCGTGATGCCTTGCACTTTGGAAACTCAACTCAAGGTAGGAGTTGCACGGCGAATGGGAGGGCTCTAAGGAATGTAGGGGGCAGAGAGACTTTGGCGTTCAGGTGCACGGTTCTCTGAGAGTGGAGTCACATGTAGACAGGGCAGTGAAGAAGGCTTTTGGCACACTGACCTTCATCAGGCCGGACATTGAGTATGGAAGTTGGGAATTTATGTTGCAGTTTTACAGGACTTTGGTAAGGCCGCACTTGGAGTATTCTGTTCAGGTTTTGTCACTTTGCTATAGGGAGCATTTATGAAATTAGAAAGAGTGCAGAATAAATTCCCATGGACATTGCCAGGACCCAATGGGGTCTGAGTTATAGGAAGAGGTTGGACAAGCTAGGACCTTTTCTATAGAGTGTAGGAGACTGAGGGGGGACCTTATAGAGCTGCATAATATCATGAGGGGCATGGATAGGGTTAATGCTTTCAGGTGTAGAGAATCGAGGATGAGATAGGGTCAATTTAAGGTTAAAGGGGAAGGAATAAAAGGGAAACTGAGGGGCCACTTCTTTACACAGAGGCTGGTACGTGGATGAGCTGCCAGCAGATGTGGTTGAGATGAATACATTAACAACATCTCAAAAGCATTTGGATAAATATGTGAATGAAAAGAATTAGAAGGATGTGGGCTGAAAATGTGTTGCTGGAAAAGTGGAGCAGGTCAGGCAGCATCCAAGGAGCAGGAGAGTCGACGTTTCGGGCATGAGCCCTTCTTCAGGAATGAGGAAGTGTGTCCAGCAGGCTAAGATAAAGGTAGGGAGGAAGGACTTGGGGGGCATTGGAAATGCGATAGGTGGAAGGAGATCAAGGTGAGGGTGATAGGCCATAATGGGTGTGGGGGCAGAGAGATCAGGAAGAAGATTACAGGTTAGGAAGGCGGTGCTGAGTTCGAGGGATTTGACTGAGACAAGGTGCGGGGAGGGGAAATGAGGAAACTGGAGAAATCTGTATTCATCCCTTATGGTTGGAGGGTTCATAGGCAGAAGATGAGGCGCTCTTCCTCCCAGCTCTTCCTCCAGGAGGAGTCCAAGGACCTGCATCTCCTTGGTGGAGTGGGCGGGGGAGTTGAAGTGTTGAGCCACAGGGTGGTTGGATTGGTTTTGTCCCGGTGTCCCAGAGGTGTTGCCTGAAACGTTCCGCAAGTAGGTGGAACTCCTCCATCGCCAGACCACAGCAAACGATGGCTGTAGGAAGAGCGCCTCTCCACCAAGGTCATGCAGATCCTTGGACTCCTCCATTTCCACAATTAATCAGAACCCACGTGAAAGGTTCTTCGAATTCAGGAATTGGCAACAAAGGTGCTGGTTTTATTACTGCCTGTGACTTACCTACCATTTGGCACTGACAATGTCACTCACTCTCACTGATACTCCCCCAATCCTGATTTGGCACTCCAATGTGATGTTTCTGTCCCCAACCTTAATTTCTGCCCCAATTCCACACATTATCACGCTCTTGAGTAACATGTCAGAAAGAGTGAAAATCCTTCCATCTCTTGCTATTAGGGACTGAGAGAAAGTGAGGATTGTAAACAATGGAGATCAGAGTTCAAAAGTGTGGGCTGGAAAAGCACAGCAGATCAGGCAGTATCTGGGAGGCAGGAGAGTTGACGTTTCAGGCACAAGCACTTCATCAGATAAGAGGGGGTAAGGAAGGGGAAAGGGGGCTGAGAAATAAATAAGAGGGTGGGGGTGGAGCTGGGTGGAAGGTAGCTTGCAAGGCGATAAGTAGATGCAGGTGGGGTGTGATGGTGATAGGTCGGGAGGAGGGTGAAGTGGATAGGTGGTAGGACAGCTGGAACCCTTAAACTATACCGCATCAACATCGACTTCACCAATTTCCAAATCTCTCCTCCCACAACCTTATGCCAGATCCAACCATTCAAATTAGCACCGCCCTCTTGAACTGTCTTAATTGTCCATCGTCCTTCCCACCTATCTACTCGACCCTCTGCTCTGACATATCACTATCACTCCCACCAACATCTTCCTATCGCCCTCCCAGTGACCCTCCCGCGAGTCCAGCTCCTACCCTCCTATTTATCTTTCAGCCCCCTTGTCCCCGCTTCACATTCCTGACGATGGGTTTATACCTGATATGTCGATTGTCCTGCTCTTCAGATGCTGCCTGATCTATTGTGCTTTTCTGGCACCTCACTTCTCAACTATTAGCGACAGAGCAGACCCAGTATCTCAAAGTTATAATTTATTGACCTCCCCCGCACCCCCCCCCCCACCCTCACCTTCTGAGTAAACTTTATCCACAGAGGCGAATTCTTTATAGAGCCCAGTCACTGACTCTGTACCTAGGCTGTGCACTCTCCTACAGCTCCTTGGAGACTTGGGGTCTTCTTTAACAGTTTCACTAATGCCACTGGCTTAGCCTCTTCTACCACATCTTTTCCCAAAGTATCTTCCTTCCACCCCCAGCACGGTGTGTCCCAGCTTACTGCAGTGAAAGCTCCTTTTCCCAGTGCCTTTCTTAAACCATCGGCACTGTAATGGTATGTGTTTCACTCCCTAATAGTGAGAACACCATAGGCCTTTCACCTCCTTTCAACCCCCTTGGGCATCTTTTTTCACCTATAGTAAACTATTGTGCACTACTGTTCGCTTTGTAGTGTGTGATCTCCCATCCTCCCAGTTTCTATCCTTCACAGATGAAAATCCTCCCAGAAGCTAAATTTCATCTCATGCACCAATGCATATTTACCTGCCATTTCTGCCGCACTTCTCACTTCTTGAAATTTCTATTCATTCACATGATTTTTTACCATCTCTGGAAGTGCGTCTTTAAACTCCTCCAGCAGAATAATCTCCCTTCGAGCCTCACAGGTCTTATCCATTTTTAAGGCCAGCACCCATCTATCAAAATGACTGTGTTTAATTCTTCTAAACTCAACATAAGCCTGACCTAGTTCCGTCTCTATATTTCTGAATCTCTGCCTACATTCTTCTAGTACCAATTCATAACCAATCAAAATAGCCAGTTTGATAATCTGCATAATCTCTTGACCCCTCATCTGCCAGTGCTGCAAATACCTCACTCCTGTGCCCACCAGCGTAGTCTGAATGAGCATTGCCCACAAGTTCACTGGACACATCATCTGCCAAGCCATTTTGTTTTTCAAATAAAATAAAAACAGATATTGACATTTTTCTCACTGAAATATGACAATGTATTATCATAGCTGTATACATCCCTTCATCTCTATCCTGTTCATTTAACTTTCTTGTCTAATTCCCAACTTCCGAATTTCAAATTCTCTCTCTCTTTTCCTCTCTTTCCCATTCCCCTTGTTCTCTCTCTGTTTCCGTCCCTATTTTCACCTTCTAACTCCAGTTGCCGTATTTGCAATTTAAGTTTTTTCTAACCCTACTGCAGTTGCCTGTTTCTCGGACACACCAAAGTGCTTGACCATCTCCGTTACAATTTCAGCTTTCCTTTTGTCCCTGGTTAGACCCAATTCCAACCTATTTGCTAATTCTAAAAATATTCCTTCCTCTGACTTTGTAAACTTCCTTGGCAAATTTGGGAACCTCTTTAGTAATGTTAAAATAAACAATTCTTTCATTTTTACTTTAACCAACCACACGTTAACAAAATTAAATGAATTTTCCCAATGGTTTTATTTGAAGATCCAGGTCACTAATTGCAATGTGTTGGAATTTGCTGGGACCTTTTGTACCACAAATCTGTTCAAGTCTGTCCAAGTCCCCAGCAAGGCCCCAAACTGTTATGACATCAATGTCGAACCCCTCTGTTAATTAAAACAACACATCCAGAAAAGCTCATCTCACCTCATAATCTGTTAAAACGTGGGTGACAGAGAACTCCTAAATTCCACTAATTAACGAAAAATAACAACTTATATGTATGCAAGTTAGCTTGCTGAGCATGAATATTTGTTTTCAGACGTTTCGTCACCAGGTGACATCATCAGTGAGAGTCTCCGCTGAAGCGCTGGTGGTATGTCCCGTCTCTCTATTTATAGGTTTTTCTTTTTTACGGTGGGTGATGTCATTCCCGGTTTTTTTTATTACAAGAGGAGGTAGGTAGGATCCAAACTGATGTATTTATTGATGGACTTCTGTTTAGAATGCCATTCCTCTGAGAACGTCCTTGCGTGTCTTAGTATGTGCGTGTGTTGTTCCAGTCAAAGTGATGCCCTTCTCTGTCTGTATTATAGAATATAGTGACAGTGGAGAGCCGTTTACTGGGAACTGAATAGTTAGGCATGGTGCAGAAGTTTGTTGACTCTGAAATTGCATAAGGTTGGCATCACTGACACTACAGAATCATGGTCAGGGAGAAGAACAGAGGGAAACACGTTCACTTCGAACACAGAAGATGGCATTATGGAAAGGAGAAGATTCGGATTAGTACCTTAAATGGATTGAGTTTATGCAACAATTTGGAGGCGTGGCACCAAGGAAAGACTTCCAGCAGAATGAGAATATGAAAATGGAAGTCTTTCCGCATCATAAACCAGAGTAGGTCACTGAATACAGGGCTGATGGGTGAGTGGGTCTCGGTGTGAAATGGGTAACAGTCAGTAGAATTGAATTGTAAATATTGAGTCTTAAACTGGGTTATCATCTGATGATGTAGATCACAGCAGCAGAAGAAGCAGAATTATTTTCAATGACAATCTGTAACTTTTTCCTCAGGATAATCCACCAGTCTACCATTACCCTCAAGCCGATCCATGGGTCAGTGACGAGTGTGGGTAAACATGCCAGGGTCGGAATCACGTGCACCTAAACCTGATGACAACACATTAATGCGACCACACTTGACTGGTTACACTCCAAACAACAGGACTAACATCTGATGCAGAGGGAGAAATGATCCCAAGACTAACAAATCAGATCTAAGCTCTGTCGGCCTGTCAAATCCATGCATAAAAGCCGATGGATCATTAAACAACTTACTGGAAGAGAGGACTCCAAAAATATTCGCATCCAAAATAATGGAACAGCCCTGTACGTCAGTGTAAAAGATGCAGCATCTGCACCATCTTTAGCCAGAAGTGTTGAGTCGATTATCCACCTCACCCTCGCCATGATGCCCACAGAATCACAGATGGCAGTCACCAACCAATTCGATTCACTGCACGTTACATGAAAAAAATAGCTGGACACAGTAGATACGACAAAGGCAGTGGGTCCTGACACCATTCCTGCAATAGGACTGAAGACTTGTGCTGCTCAACAAGCCGTGTCCCTGGGGAATCTGTTTCCTTCCAGCTCCAACTCTGACATCACTCTGAGTAATGTGGAAAATTACTCAACTCTGTCCAATCCGCTAAGAGGAGGATTACTGCAATCTGACTATTTACTAGTCCTCCAGTCCCATCACGACAGTTAAATGGGTGGGAGTTCTATTTGACAGAGCTGTCAAGCAGCACAGAAATAATCTGCTCAGTGTGGTTTCCGATAGGTTTCCATGTGGAGATGGTGCTGTTGTGGAAATGTCACTGGATTACTAATCCAGACCAGGCTAATGCGCTGTTAGCTAGTGCAAATTAAAAACAATAAAGAAAATATCAAGACCTAAACTCTGGTGTCAGTAATAGTGATTTTGTGTGCAATATCAATTGTAAATATCGATTTCCTTCCCCAACGTACTTTCAGGAAGTGAGTCTCCCGTGCTTTCCTGGTCTGGCCTAAAAGTGACTCCAGACACACAGACATGTGATAAACTCTTCAATGGTCTCTGAATCGGCCAAGCAAGACACTTAATTATATCAAACTGCACTAAGGTCTTAAAGGATGAACCTATAATGAACACCAGGCCCCAGCCTCGTTATTAGAAAAGGGAATGGGAAACACAATCCTGTCGATCCTGCAGAGACCTCCTTCCTAACAGCTGAGAGCTTGTGACAATATTTGCAGAGCTTTCCCACAGACTGCACAGAAACATTGTGACAGGAGTAGGTCATACAACATATTGAGCTTTCCCTGTGCTAGTTAATGGCCGAACATCTCCTCAGTGCAGTTTTCCCCATACAATATTCATATCCCTTAATATGTTTAAACATTGTGAAATATAAAAAGAGAACTTCTGTAGTGCCTTCAGCCCATCAGTTTTGCTCCTCCAAAAAATATACAGGCAGTTCTCCAGTAAAACGTGTTGATTAAATACAATTTGGCTGCAATATGATTCGTATATCTTTTCTCAAAAGTGAATTCCCGTTCACTGTGACGCGATTCCTTGCCGGGAAGCAGCTGAACAGCAAAACCCTGCCTCAGGATCCTCTCTCTGCAAAATGTACAAACAATGTGTTTAGCTAAAACAGGAATGCAATGTGCTCACGAAGCCTTGAAACAGCCTGAAACTGGAAATTGTAGACTACATTTAGAAAGAACTTTATTCCAAACTGTGGAAAGAATCTTGAGGATACCTGGAATTCCACATGGTCAGTCATCCCCCACGTGCTTTCTGGTGAAAGGTACAGTGCTCCAGTGAGTGACTGTAGTGTGAAAGTGTTACATTTACAGCACTGTTCCATTACAGCATGTGATTTAAAGATTTATTTAGACTGTCCTAGTGTGTGTGTTCGACCAAATTTAATTTTTAGTTTTTACTGATATTTTTGGGGGTTCGCCCCTTACTCTCTTTTTTTCCATAGACCCCATTATTAATATTGCACGATTTTCGACAACACAGTGTTGCACAGAAACAGAACTACCGCGTTATTGGAGAACAACCTGGACTGATAGCTGATCTTCTATCTTCACACCGTACTCCTGCTCTCTCGCTATCCCTTTAGTTTCCAGAAGTCCTTATTTATATTCAGCGCCATGACTTCCACAGCCTGATCTGGGAAAGAGTACCCCTGGTTCGCCAGTCTCAGAGTGCAGACATTTATTCTCACCTCAATGCAAAATGGCCTGTCTGTACCTGATAGTGTGGCCCCTTGCTTGAGACATCCGAGCCAGGGGAATTACCATCCCTGCTTCCAATCTGTCTCGCCAATCAGAGTGTGATATATTTCACTGAGATCTCCACTCATTTTCCTAAACCTAATGGAACACAAGTCCAGTCCCTCCCAAACTCAGATCCCATAACAAGTCTGTCATCCCAGAGATCAGTCTGCTCATCCTTTGCTGCTCTCTCTCAATGTCAGGTTTGTCCTCTATTAGGAACAGAGACCAAAACTGCACACAATGCTGCACAATGTTCGAGATGGGGTCTCACCAAGGCCCTGTACAGCTGCAGTAAGATACTTTTACTCCTGTACTCAAATCCCCCTGAAATGAAGGTGAATACAGCATTTATCTTCCTCCCTACTTCCTGCTCCTGAAATATTGCTTTCAGTGACTGGTGTACAGGGAGATCCAGATTCCTTTCAATGTTACAGCTCCCCATTTGCTGGGTCTATATACACTGGTCAGCGTGCCAATGCTATTCCCAGTATTGACTCCTGGATTCAGAACTCACTGCCTTACATGGACTCGGAGGGCTGCACAGAAATAAACAAAAATGCAGCTTAAGTTCCTTTATAGAGCAACATTGTTCAACCACTCCCTTTTCAAATGATAGGCTGCCATTCTATTGTTCCCATCAATGTACACAGCATCTCATCTCTCCCATGCTCTCCATTCGCCACATATTTGCCCAGTCATTTCACTTGTCTCAGTCACCTTGGAGCTTTTTTACATCCTCCTCACCACTCACAAGCTGACATTGTTTAGTGCTGTCAGCAAACTTGGGAATATTGCATTTGAGACACTCAATCAAATATTTGATGTGTATTGTCAATAGCTGGCGCCCAAGCAACGATCCTTGCTGTATACTCCTGGACTTCCATTAAAAAAAACGTTGTTTTATTCCTACTCACTGTTTCCTGCCTGCTCTGTCCTTCGAGAACCATGTCCATGTATTAGCCCCAGTCCCACAGGATTCAAATTTGCACAATAGGCTTGGGGCTTTATCAAAAATCTTTCTGAAATTTCACTCGTATTGCACTGATAGCTTCTACATAATTTTGCTAAAAACCACTTTCTCAAATATGATTCCCATTTCATAAATCTCTGCTGACTTTGTCTATGCCCATTCATTTCACCGATACTTTCTCTGAACTGTTTACTTGATAATTTAATTCTATTCCTTTTTTCTCACCAGACTAAAGTTCCTTCGTATTGCTAGGAAGTTTTCTTTTTTGTTTTGCTTTCTTCTGTGGAGGCATAACTGTAGTATTTGCTCCATAGTTCTGCTATTTCCCGGTCCTCAATTATCTGGTGTCAAACTGTAGGAAAGCGGCACATTTTTTCCCTTAATTTTGTCATTGACATATTTTCAGAAAATATTACAAGTTCTGTCTTATAAACTTTGTTAAGATATTCTTCAGAAACCTATCAATTCCTATTTTAAGTTACTCAGTGATTGGCCATCCACAGTCATACAGAAGCAAAGAGTCGGTACTATCAGAAATACAACACGGTCTACATTGGACCCGCTTTCCGACACAATAACCGTTGCAGTGAATCTTAAGGCATTTCAAGTGCACTAGCGTATATTTTCTGATCGTTGTGAGGTTACCATGATAACTCACCTCTCAGAAAAGCATTTCAGACCCTAACACACCCTGGGTGAAAAGCAATCCTCAAATCCCCACTAAACCGCAAACCTTTCACTTTAGAAGTGTACCCCTTTGACTGAAAGGAACAGCTGCTATCCATCCACACTGTCCATGCTCCTCGTAATCCTATCCGTCTGAATCACATACCCCTCAGCCTCCTCTCCTCCAAACTAAACAACCCAAGCTTATTCAGCCTCTCTCCATAGCTGATATGCTCCATCCCAGGGAACATCCTAGTGAATCTTCTTTGCACCCCCTCCAGTGCAGGCAAATACTTCCTGTAATGCGATTCCCAGAACTAAACACAGTATTCCAACTTGGCCTCACCAAAGTTTCGCATAGCTCTTATAATCTGTGCCTCAGTGAATCAAGGTTATGTTTACAGTCCCCCATGCTTTCCCAAATTGTGTATTATCCTGTTCATCACATTCAGGGATGTGCGTAGAAGCACCCTCTAACCTTCCTAGTGTGCTGCCATTCATTGAGTACTCCCCTGTCTGGTTCCTTCTTCCAAAGTGTATCACCTCATATTTAACACGGTTACATTCCATCTACCATTGTTCTTCCCAGCTGACCATTCCATCTGTATCTTCCCATAACTTAAGGCCTTCCTCCTCGCTGCCAACCAAGCGGCCAATCTGCGTATCAAACACAAACTTATTTATCACACACCCCACCCCTCGTCCATATCCACAGCTACATCATTTAAGAATACCACAAATAATAAAGTTGAAAATCACATAACATCAGCTTACAGTCCAACAGGTTTATTCCGAGGCACTGGCTTTCGAAACGCTACTTATTGTGATTGTGCGCTTTGATGAAGAAGCAACACTTTGAAAGGTAGTGCCGCCGAATAAACCTGTTGGACTATAATGTGGTGTAATGCGATTTTTAGTTTTGTCCACCCGGTCCAACACCAGCATCTCCGAATCACAAACAATAAGGGACACAGCACTGAACCCTGTGGTATACCATTGGACACTGGTCTCCAGTCACACAAGCAGCCTTCTATCACCACCTTCTGTCACCTACCACTAAAGTTCATTTGGATGCAACTTGGCAAGTCCCTAATGAGTCCTAACTGTTCCCTGGTTATTCTGCTCCGCTGGACACACTTGTAGAATATCTGGGAATTCTCCTTAATCTTGTTTTGCCAGCAGGTTTCCATGCCCCTGTGTTAGTTAGTCCCCTAAGCGTGCAGACTTTCCTCCTTTTTTCAGATTTAAATGGTCTGTCCTTTATCCTGCCATTATTTCCCTTGAATGTGGATTAGACAGGCGGAGAAATATCCTGTTAATTTCCAACCTGTCACATGTTTTGTGAATTTTATAAATTTCACAGCGACCCACCACTTATTCTTTGAAACTCTAGAGAACACAGGCCGAGATTCTTCATCACGCAATCTCGCCAATTGAGGGATTAATCTGGAGAATGTCCAATGAACTTGCCCTGTGGTCAGTATATTTTTTCTCAGATTTGGTCACCAGAACTGTACTCAATATTCCAGGTAAAGTACTCACCAACACGCTGTTAAACTGCTTCAGCATGTCTTTACATCTATATTCTGACTCCCTTAAAGCAAGGTAATCGAAACTTTAATTTACCACTTGCATATATTCCACCAAATACCCTTCACATTCATTACATTTACGAACTCACTGTGTGAGTTCTTATAGAAAGTCTTCTGACAATCTAAAATATGCAAATTCTACTGGTTCCGCATTATCTATGCTGTAAGAATCAACTTCAAACAATTCCAAAGCTTGTCAAGTATGATTTCCCTTTCAGAAATGCATGTTGTTGTTAATTTTTAAATAACTAATATCACATCCTACATAATAAATTCAACAGTTTCCCCACAAATGTCACGTTAATTGGTCTGCAGTTCTCCACACTATCTCTTCTTCCCGTTGTAGATGCTAGTATCCCTATTGTTCATCTATTGTTTTGGATCACGTTTACTAATGTGCATTTACCTACAAGAGCTTCCAGACTATGCAGAATGCACTGGGAAATAGAACACAGTCATTGACAGCGCAATTAACACTTCTATTTGTGGTTTATTTCTGAAGATTTTGGTATGAAGTACATCTGGTTTGTCAAGGTTAGCAATGCTCAATCCAGTCGCATGTTCATGTAAAGCTTTGTTACTGATATAAATTGACTTTATGTCTTTTGATCCACAAGTCCTATATGATCACTTCGTATTTCTGGGTGATTTTCTGGATCTTCCTCCATGAAAACAGATGAAAATTAACTGGCTATTTGCTTGGCCATTTCCCAGTTATCCATAATAAACCCATTTCTCCTGATTGCAAATTTCCACATTTGACAATGCATTTTTTTCCTTTGAAATGTAGATCATAGATTTATGCAGTCTCTGTGTTTCTGTTTGTTTGCATGCATGTTTGCTTTTTGATTTCCTTACCAGTTTCATGGCCTTCCTTTTCTGGATCATCAATTTCTGAGAATTCTCAGGATTCCACAATGTCTGGAATTCTTCTGAAGTCACTTCATGTGATGAATATAATCTTTAATTTATTATGTTAATCATTGTTAACTCACTTTCTCACTCTTGGGTGTTTTACCTGAAATAAATTGGCCATTTTTTTCAGACTTTGTAGTATTTCTATACATCTCCTGGTCCTGACCAGATATATTCAGGAACACTGCAGGAGGACAAGGGAGAAATAGCGGGGGCCCTGGTTGGTACTTTTGCATCATCGGTAGCCAACAGGTGAGGTCCTGGAGGGTAGTGAATGCAGTGCCCTTATTCAAGAAGGGCTACAAAGAAAAACTGTGGAACTATAGACCAGTAAACCTAAAATCTGTAGCAGGTAAGTTACTTGAGAAGATTCTGAGAGAGAAGATATACATGCATTTGGAAAGACAGGGCTTTGTGAATGGGGGATCATGGCACACAGATTTGTTAGACTGCTTTGATGAAGTGACCAGTAACTTTGACAAGGGCATGGTTGTGTATATAGTCTATATGGATTTCAGTAAGGCCTTCAATAAGGTTCTACATGGTACGCTGCTCTGGAAGATTAGGTCATATGGAATTGAGGGGGAGCTGGAAAATTAGGTCCAAAATTGGCTTGATGATAGGAAGAAGAGGGTAATCGTGGAAGAATGCTTGTCAGACAGGAGGCCTCGGAATTCAGTTGCTCGGTTCTCTGTAAGTGGAGTCCTAGGTAGACAAGGCAGTGAAAAAGGCATTTGGCATCCTCCATCAGTTAGAGCATTGAGTATCGAAATTAGTGAGTTATGTAGCATTTATACAAGATGTTGGCGAGACCATCCTTGTAGCGTCATGTTCAGTGTTGTTCACTTTGCTCGAGGAAGAAGTGGAACTGGAAAAAGAGCAGAAGAAATTTACAAAAATGTTATAGGAGTTTGTACTTTAGCATGTATGAGGCTGAGGGGCATCTGATAGTAGTGTATAAGACCATGGGAGGCTTAGATAGAGTCGATGCACTCAGTTTATTTTCTCCCCAGGATTGGGCAATCACGGACTAGAGGGCATCAATTTAAGGTCAGAGGGGAAAGAGTAAAAGGGAACCTGAGGGGCAATTTCTTTTACACACAGGGTGGTATGCATATGGGATGAGCTGCTAGCAGAAGTGGTTGAGGTGGGTACGTTCACAAAATTTAAAATACATGTGGACAAATACACAGGTAGGAAAGGATTAGAAGGATACTGGGCAATGGCAGAGAAATGGGATTAATGTGAATGGACATTTTGTTCGGAATGAACCAGTTTGGGCCGAATGGCCTGTCTCCGTGCTGTAAGGCTCTATGAGTCTAACAACTATTGTTCTCCGACTGAATGTTATATTGTACTTCACCAATTCACTGGAGCGAACTTGACCCTCTAGCCTTCAAACATTCCATATTGCATGCAAACGCCAAGTAAAATACAACATATTAATGTCACGATTCCTCCAAAGCTGCTTCCGAGCAAGGTTAGTAATTAGTCTACACAACACCAAATTCGAAATAATCTGCTCTCCAGTTTGGTTCAGAACATACTCTTTAACCTACCTGATATACACTTATGGAATTTATTTTTCACAACATTAGCAGTCATTCTGTTAACTCAGTTTCGATGCAACTTGACACCATCCATTATTACTGAAGAACTCACGAGTATTTGATACTCATTCACAGGATGGGGGCTTCATTGGATGACCAGCATTTACTAGCCATGCCAGACGGCAGTTCATAGTCAACAGCGTTGCTTTGGATCTGGAGTGACATGCAGGCCAGACCAGGTAAGAATAGCCGTCTCCTTCCCTAAAGGGCATCAGTGAATCCGATGAGTTTTTCCAACAATCAACAATGGATTCCTGATCATCATAAACCCTCGATTCCAGATACTTAATGAATTCAAATTCCACAATCTGCCACGGCAGGATTTGAATCCATGTCCCCAGAACATTACCTGGTTCTCTGGTTTAGGAGCCCAGCGATAATATCAATATGTCATGGCTTCACTTTGCATACAGTTGCATACATAATTTCCAGAACATATGATGCAAAACATTTGCGCGACAGTTTTGGTTCAGATATATAACACAACAAGTTTGCTTCTCCACCCAAACTGATTTTGTGGAATCTGAGGGACAGGGCCTGTGCCGTTACTAGTGATAGACTTGGATAAGGCATTCGGGGAGGCTCACCTCGATACTGAGATGACCTGAAGAAATGTCCGGCAATACAGGACAAGCATCAATATCCACCCCGGTCTGTCAGGATAAGTGTCACCGTATATTCTCACTGCTCCCTCACACTCACTGTGTATCTGTTATAGCACCTACCCTCAACCAAGGCTCACGATCTATCTCCAAATAAGATGCAAGCACGCCCACTCTCACTGTTGAATTCAGCACCTTCCCTCCCCCCACATTTTCTGTCCCTGACGCAATAGCCCCGCACACTAATAACACCGCATGGATACAACACTGTGGACAGACTCCCTCTGGCTACCTCACAATGTCACACCTTAACTACCTCGGCACTAACAGCAGGGCCATCCACTCCCACCCTCACTCATTCCCTCCCTTTCTCCCATTCCAGGAGAAACAGCCTGGAATAGGACAGAAAGGTCCAAGTCGGGTGGTGGAGTGACGGATATCCGTTTCCTCATCCCCCTACCCTGATATGTGGGGAGGACCCTGGAGAGCTCTGGAGAGGACCCAGAGGCCTTGTGTGTAGATTCGGAAACATCCACATCCCACCAACCGAATAACGTGCAGTGTTCAGTGAAGAAAAATTCTCAATTCAAACCTACTGTCAGTTCCAAACTCATCTCTCTCAATCACAGAACAGATATCCCATTGCACAGAGATGTGGGCAATGAAATACACAGACGTATTGGTAAACACCACAATATACTAACATGCAAAATGCATACAAGGCGATAAGCATGCACACACAGAGAAGCACACAAAGACATATACCGTCACACACAAATAGACACAAACACAGAAAGAAACACAGAGGCTGATACAAAGACAGACAAATATAGTCACACAAATACACAGATGACAAGCATATGGACATACACACACACGCACAAACACGCACACACACACACATAAATACACATTAAGACACAGACACGAGTGCCATTAAGACACAAGTAAATAATGTATAAGCAGATCAAGGATTCTAGATAGAAGTTACGAGAATGATGTTGAGGAACATATTAGAAATGACTGAATGGTATATCAGACTCGATAGGCCAAATGGTCTAATTCTGCTCCTTTTTTAATTCTCGTGTGGTGTTATGCTCTCCGGTATTCTCTTCCTGAGACAGCAGCAGCAGCATATTCGATTGGAAACAGTCAGTGGTAATGTGGGAAAAGATTGGAGGGCAAAATGGTTAATGTCAATTCCTAGTTATTGTACCACTATATCCGAAAATGGGCAGTGATTTGATATGAGGTTAACACAGTTTTTTTAAAAAATGGATCCCACAACGAAAGAAGGATACCCCTTTCCCTTTACTGTTGTGCTATCTGTTGTGAACTCATCCTCAGGGAGCAGTGAAGGTCAATGAAGATATTCTAGGTTGAGCTTGACTGATCTTTGCCGGACAGGAGAGTCAATGTTTATTGGGAACAGAGCGGAGACAGAATGTCAGAACATTCGGATCAGTCTTGAGCATTCTGAATGTTGCTGCCAAATGGCTAACTGCTGCTCCTAGCCCATGTGCTGTTCCCTCAATCCATGCTGCCGGCCGTTACAGAGATATACTGCTGTCCCTACCACTTGTGTTGTTCCCTCAATCCACCCCTCGATGCTGTTACAGAGATATACTGCTGTCCATAACCCATGTGTTGTGTCCTAAATTCAGCCCTCAAGTCTGTTACAGAGGTATACTGCTGTCCCTAACCCATATGTTGTTCCCTCAATCCACCCTCGATGTAGTTACAGAGATATACTGCTGTCCCTACACCATGAATTGTTCCCTCAATGCGATTACAGGGTATAGGACCATCCCATTCAGCCAGACTGGATCGTTTCAATGAGACGGGAGGAGAAGATTCTGCCCCCTAACGAATTATGCAGGAATATAGAACGAAGTAATTCAGCTCGTTGAGAACATTACACAGCCCAGGAGGAGGCCATTCAACCCGCCTGAAGTGCTGCGCAGGAACAAGGATGCTGTCACTGACAGTAAATAGACAGTTGAGGTTTATGATTTTTTTAACACAAAACTGTAACTAGTTTTGCCTCAGAGATCACTGTGGGGTCAGCAATGATCAACAGTCTATGTCAAATATCTGGATGAAGGGACTGAATGGATCAAAGCCGAACTACCTTGTACACCAAAATGATCATTCAATTTATCTTCAGATGGAGGTAGTGAATCTGCATTATGATGTAGACAGGGAAGGTTAGTGAGCATACCCTCAGCAGAAATAATATAATGTGAGTTGTCTATTGCAGTTGGGAACAATTTAAATGGAGAGAGATTGCAGAATTCTGTGATGCAGATGTTTTTCATCTTCTTGGTACATGAATCATATGAAGTCTGTCTGCAGATGCAGCAAGTGATTCGGAAGGTAAGTGGAATGATGCTGTTTGTGGCAACGGGTATTGGGTTTAATCAGGAATGTTTCACTGTATCTGTACAGGGCATTGCTGAGACCACATCTGATCCACTGGGTGCAGTTTTGATCCTCTAAACTACAAAGTTCCTTTCAAAGATGCTCAAAGATGCTTCCCTTAACTCATTCTGAAATGAAGGCCTTTTGTTATCTGGGATTATCTGTTTAGAACTTAGATTGAAAATCTTATTGAACCACGATTTTCAGAGACGTGTTTTGGCTGGCTAAACATTTTCTCTTGTTAAGGAGACTAAAGCTAGATAATATTTTTTTGAATGAGATGCATTGGTATTAACATAAATATTATGAAGATATCAAGCTATTTTTAAAAATTATGCAGACGCATATAAAGATGTCATCAAATTATAAAGCGGGCACATTTTTTTCTTTTGCTGATGAAAGGCACTGTGCATAACAACAGCAATGATGCTGCATACAACATACAGTCTATTATCATCCATTCCAGAGAATGTACATGGAAAGTGCATATGGTCCAATTTGGTGTTCAGTTGACAATATTGTATTTTTCCACACAGAATGGGAGAAAAATATTACCTGCCTCAGGAACAACAGCCAATTGGTCTCTCTCTCTGACTGTGTTCTGCCTGACAACAAGATGTGCGACCAGAAAATCCCTGGGTCATCTTAACAACTCGTGGAGGATTCCTGATGAGGATTCATAGGAATCTATGCACAGCTCGAAGAAAAGAAAATTCAGCCAAATCCAACTGTTCCCGGAAGAAATCCGCATTCCCAGACATTTGTGTGAGAAGAATAACTTCAAAGGCAGAAAAAAACATTTGAGACACTCTATCATTTTAACATTTGTTCAGAGTTCAACTTTCTGTGTCTCAGATTTTTCTAGAAAATTACCCAGTCTGATACTTATATCATTGGACACAGCACTCAACTGGTTACATTTAAAATTGGCTTTCACCAATAGAGGAGTGGGAAAAGACATGGGTGACCTTCCAACATTGGTCAGAACACGAACAAGAGATTTTCAAAGGGTTGTTAACGTGTGAATTCCTTCCCCAGAAGTTTGTGATGCCTGGATATTGTTAGACATTTGAAAGACAAATGAATGTAGGAAAATGGTACACTGACAGAAAAGTGCTGCTGAGACCTTAATCAGATCATCGTGCATGGTAAGGAGTGACAAAGTGCCTGATGACCCACTCGTGCTGCATAATCCTGTGTTGCTATGGTGCATTCAGCCTCTCACAGCTCCTGTAAGGTGCAGATGGGGGCCACTTGCTCCAAATACCTGGTCCACAGTAACACAAGATCTCAAACAATCCTTCACAACTGTCACACACAGATTGATACGGATTGGAAAATGTTATTTCGAAATCCAGGCTGGGTTCGAAAGACGCCTCTGGTCTCTTCACAGATTGTCTCCTCTCTGCAACTTGTGCTTCATTTGTTGGTCTTGGTCTAGACCAGGATTCATTATGAATAAAGCTCTACACCTCACTTAGAGATGACTCAAAAGTGCTTTGCTCTCTCTGATTACAACATTCAATAACAGAACATCCAGGAAAATTACAGCCACTTACTTTGAAATTACAGAAAATGAAAACATAAGGAACAGAAATAGGTAATTCGGACGGTCAAGACATTGTATACGATCATGGCGGATCTACTGTTTGCATTAACTCCTCCTTAATGCCTAATTCTTCACACCCTCAGCTCTCTGACAGGTCTAAAATCCATGTACCACCTCTTTAAATACTTTCAGTGATGTAGCTCCCCAACTCTCCAGTCCAGATAAGTCCTGACATTGATTACCCTCTTTGAGCGGAAAACACTCTCTACACGTACGTCGTCACCTATTGATATGGACAAAAGGTGAACACAGGGCCTCAGGAAAGAGTGAATGCCTTGATATCAAGGCAGTAGTTGACTGAGGATGTTATCGGGACCACCTACTTATTTGAGCTTCATGGGAATCAGGTATAACCTCCCCACTGGTTGGGATCCTTCAGAGCACAAAGGAAGATGTTTGTTGTCGGTGGTCGACAATCCTCTCAGTCCCGGGACATCCGTTCAGGTGATCCTCAGATTAACTTCATCAGCACAAAAATCTTGAGCTTTTTCGTCAACGTCAATATGCCCCCACTCCCGGCGCCCCCCATCTATCACAAGATCAGAAGCAGGTTGATCACTGAAGATCACACAATATTCAGAACTATTTGTCCCCATTCAGCTCCTAAACCAGTCTGTGTCTATACTCAGCAAGACCCAAACAACATTCACGTTAGTGCTGTTAAAGTGTCGGTAACATTCATGTAACAGTGCTGCGAGGCACTGCACCTTTCCACAGTTAAAAGAGGAGCTCATTCAGCATCTCAAGCTGGTTACACCCGGATATGTGGAAACCATTCAGCCATCGAAATGACTGAACAAGAAGAGGGACAGCCCATTCAATCCTCCTGCCTGTTCCACAGGAAGAGGATGCGTCTGGTCAGTACATTGAGCTGTTAAGCAGGAACAGGCAGAATTCAGTAAGACCCCTAAACCTGTTCTTTAAAACCAGGAGGAGACCATTCACCCATCGAGACACTTACACAGGAAGAGGAGAGTGTCACTGATGCTCCATCCTGGAAAACGAATGGAGCAGAGAATGCATTCATCGATTGCTCACAGTGTTCCTCGTGGCTCCATTGCCTGTGGAACAAATGATACTTTAATATGTTTTGCCGGCAGTGAGGAAGGAAGCCAAATGTTTTATGCCAAGCTTTAAGGAGGCATCTTCCATCTCCAAGAAGACAGACCCATGTTCTCCGTGGGGGTCAGAAGCTGGTGAGGATAGTTAACTGTTTTAGAGTGAAGGTATTGTGGCTCCTGTCGGGATGGTGGATAACGTGAAGTTCTATGTATGATCACACACCAAATGCACTGTATTAATGTTGGAAGAGTTTAGTTAAAGACTGGCCCTCTCTATCTCTCAATCGAAATGGGAAGGGGCGTGGAGTGAGAGGAACGTTCTCAGAGTCTTTTAAGCCATCGAGAATCATGTAAACCAAGTAAAACAAAACATGGAATTTATCACCGTATTATAGTGTCTGTTTGGAATATAATGAGTGACTGTCCATCACCTTAAGGTTCAATGCAATCATCTCTTATTCTTCAAAGCACTACAGATTAATCCTCATGCACACCCGATGGTACAATCATCCCAAAAACGAGTCTGGTGAAACTCCTTTACACTCTTTCTGCCAAGAGGATTATTCCTTATAAAGGAGAGAAAATCTGTGCACAATACCCCAAATACTATCTCAACAACACTCTCAGGGTTGATCACAATAATTCTGTTCCCTCACTTAGCTGTCTCAGCTTCTTTCCTGTGGTATAAAAAGCCATTCCTTCTCACTACACTGCGAATGATGTGGAATTTTGAAGTTTCTTACATCTTTGCGTCAGTCATCACCAGAGGTGACGATGGAAATGTATATCATGTTCAGAGGGATACTCAATCAGAAAGAATTCACTTGAAACAGGGAATGGTCACCTACCTGAATGGAACTTACTTGCAGGAACTTAGAAATCAGGCAGAGGAAGGGAGCTATCTTTCCTTTTGTTCTGCTCTCATGGGATGTGTGCAGCCCTGGTCAGACCAGTATGTTACGCTGATCTTGAACTGAGTGGCTGATTCAGCTGTTTCACAGAATAATAAAGAGTAAACCACATTGGTGTGGGTTTGCAGTCACACAGAGACCTGACCAGGGAAGGATGACCCATGAACTTCTCTACAGGACATTAGGCAAACAGATAGGCTTCTGTTTAAAACAAATAGTGATGATTTCGTTTGCATTCCATCGACTTCCTTCATGAGACACCAAAAGATTATTATTCTGTGCCACTTGATGATGAGTCAATGACTTGACCACCATGCACTGCCTGTCCATCTGACAGATTCTGAGGAGAGGACAAAGTAACTATCTCAAGTGCTAATATGTTGTGACGTAAGCATAGTTAGAAGGGACTTGAAACGGTTATAGCTGGATTTTCCAAAGGCACAAACAATGGATTATTCAGTAGTTGCATTGAGGCTGAGAATGTGCCTGAAATATCCTGATAGTGGTCCTGGGCAGGATTGGTGAGTGGGGACAATATGTAGAAATGTAAATCTGAATGGAGAAAAAAGATCATGGAGTTTAAGAACAGTCTGGTTTCTCCTCGCATATTGTTGAGTAGGTTGTGGATAGTACTTTGCTAGTTATAATGATTCCTGAAGAAGAGCTTATGCCCGAAACGTCGAATTTCCTGTTCCCTGGATGCTGCCTGACCTGCTGCGTTTTTTCAGCAACACATTTTCAGCTAGTTATAATCAGTAAGGAATAAAATCTTTGACTTGATCTGAAAATGATGACCTCCAAATTTTAAAATTTTAATATGAACAGCAACTCAGTTCAACTCAGTTTAATGGGCAGATGGATTGACTTACCAAGAACACCAACTATAGCGAGGATGGGATAGTAACCACCTTGAATAATCCAAAGGATATCTTCGATCCGTGATGCTAATGATATCCAAGGCCGAGAAAGGTAGTAAAGGCCCGAGGATAAACTCCTGTCTGTTGTAATATTCCAGTCTAATGTTCTCAGATTCTGATCTCTCCCCCTCCGTCTCTCGAGCTGCTGATCCCTGTTAGTCCAGTCGATGATGCTCCCGCCCATACTGTGATAACACATTGAACTGGGTCCTTAAATAATAGAAGAGGCAAGCCCTCCAGTGACACATCTCGGATCCACAGAGACTGACATCAATCACAGTCACTGAACAAATAGCTCCAGCCAACACCTTTCAATTCAATGTTGTTTTATTAAAATTCAAAGCAATGATTCAAACTGACATTTTCTGGATAGGTGATGTGAGGGTGACTGATGGAACAAATCTTGAGGCTGGTAGATCCATTGAAAGTAACCATTCAATCTGTCTTGGATGCAGGAGAAATGCCTTCAGTTTATCAGAACGTAAACGTGCGTCTCTGATTATAAATAGAAACATACATCCTGGAACTATTGATCAAGCATCATAATTTCAATTAGACATTGAGACAATTTTGATAGTTCATGATCTGAGGGGAATGTGTGTCTCAGAAACGTGGGGTTGTACCAGACAAATGGCATGGTTATGTTAACACAGAATTGAACGTGACAAATGCAATTCAGATTGTTATTCCAGGTTCAGAGAGAGTCAGATGAAGCCTGTGTTATTGATGTGATCGTTGTTAGTGAACTGTGAGGAAATGTCATTTACTGGACTTCAATTACAGTGTGGTTATGGCATTGTGCAGGAGAGAGAAAACCGAGAGAATTGGGGGACATGGCAGCTCAGACTGGAGGGAGGGACAATAATATTCCTCAGTCAACAATATTGGAATGTTACTCTTTATAACTCATATGAAGAACCGATTCAAGGATACATCTAAAGTGAGGAATGAGGAGTAAAATTTGTTTATTGAACACAAAATACGGGGACAAAATTTTCTGTCCGTACTAAACTATGGGAAGTATCAAAAAAAAAGACACACTCATGATATTGAGCTACATAAATTGAAATGTGTATTACAAAATCACGGAAGTGGTGCGCAATCTTTCTCAATCATTATTTGGCCCACAGCTGAGATGCTTATTTCCCCTCTGTCAGTGATCCACCTCATAGAAATTCTCTGGCACAGTATCTCAGTACTGAGGGGGTACTCAGTTCCTGCTGTTGTTCACCCAGTCTATTTAAATTAAATCACCTTCTCACTGTAGAAAAAAAAATCACTTGGTCTTTTAGACTCTGTTTAACTATCAGCAAATCAGCTGTATGATATTGTTGGCGATAAATGATCTGGGACCACAGCCAGTATCTGCACAGTGGTCAAACCGTGTGGCACTCGATAAAGGCCTTACAGTCCGTGAGAATTTCTAAATAAAACTTCCATTTTCTGTTTGTTCCTGTCTATTTCCCCTCATGCTGTCTTCTGATCTATCCAACTCACCCTCATTTAACATCCCTCCAATCACTCCCTGTTTCCAAATTGTTCAGTTATACAGCTTGATGTTGTGACCATTTTGGAGAAATGGATAGAGCAGGGACAGGACTGACCGTTGGAGGGTCTGGGGTTTAAGTGCTTCATTAAGAACAAGGAAGGTACTAAAAGTGGGGCAGGGATGGGTTTTGGGGTGGCGGAGGGTGGGGTGGCATTGAAAATCAAAGACAGCATTACGTTGGTAGAAAGAATGCCTGATAAGGACTCGTCTACTGAGGTAGTATGGGAAGAGGTTAGAAACAAAAACGGAGAGACTACCCTGTTGACAGTTTTCTATTGCCCTCTGAAAAGTTCCAGAGATATAGAGGAAAAGATTACAAAGATGATACTGATAGGAGCGAAAGTAACAGAGTAGTTGTTATGGAAGAATTTATCTTTCCACCTATTGACTGGAAATGCTACAGTTCAATTACTTTATATGGGCCAGTTTTTGTCCAATGTGTGCAGAATGGTTTCCTAACACAGTATGTAGATAGGCCAACAAGGGATGAGGCCAAATTGGATCTTGTCCTTGGTAATGAATCAGACCAGGTGTTATATTTGGAGGTAGGTGATCACTTTGCTGATAGTGACAATAATTCAGTTATGTTTACCTTAGCAATGGAAAGGGACAGGTGTATACCGCAGGGCAAGAGTTATAGCTGGGGGAAAGGCAATTATGATGCGATTAGGAACGGTTTTAGGATGCATAGGATAGGGAAGGAAACTGCAGAGGATGGGTACAATTTAAGTGTGGAGCTTTTTCAAACAATAGCTACTGTGTGTCCTTGATAAGTTTATACGTGTCAGGAAAGGAGGAAGTGGCCGAGTGAGGCTGCTGTGGCCGAGTGAGCATGAGAAGTCTTTGTCAAGTAGGATCGAGGGAAACCCTCAAGCTTTCTATCAGTATGTCATGAATAAAAGAATGACCAAATGAAGATTAATGGCAATCAAGGACAGTAGTGTTAAGTTGTGTGTGGAGTCTGAGGAGATGGGACAGGCTGCAAATTAATATTTGAATCAGTATTCACAATGGAAAAAGAAAATGCTGTCGAGGCCAATACTGAGATACAGGCTATTAGACAAGACGGGATTGAAGTTCGTAACGTGGAGATGTTAGCAGTTCTGGAGAGTGTGAAAATAGATAGGTCCCCTGGCCAGATGGAATTTATCCTAGGATTCTCTGAGAAGCTAGGGAGGAGTTTACACAACCATCTGTTGGAATTTTTAAATGGCCATTGTCTACAGAAATAGTACCAGAAGACTGGTGGACAGCAAACGTTGTCCCATTGCTCAAGAAATGGAGAAGAGACAACCCTGGTAATTGTATATCTGTCTTACTTTGGTTGTGGGTAAAGTGTTGGAAAGGATAATAAGAGATAGGATTTACTATCATCTAGAAAAGAATCATTTGATTAGGAATAGTCAACAAGGTTTTGTGAAGGGCATGTCATGCCTCAAAAATCTTACAGAGTTCATTGAGAAGGTGACCAAACAGGTGGATGAGGATAAAGTGTGGTATATGGATTTCAGTGAAGCGTTTGATCACGTCCCCCATGGCAGGCTATTGATGAAATTATGGAGAGTGTGGTGTTGGAAAAGCAGAACAGATGAGACTGCGTCCAAGGTGCATGCAAGTTAATGTTTCTCTTGTTAGCCCTTCATCGGGAATCAGTTTTCTGGTCTGCAGCATCTGCAGTCTTCATTTTATCCTCGCTCCTCGGATGTTGCCTGACCTGTTATGCATTTACAGCGCCACACTCTCGACTCTGATCTCAAACATCTACAGTCCTTACATTCTCCCAGAAAATATGGAGACGTTTGGATCACAAATCAACTAGCTGAAAACTGACAGAAGGTGGTAGTTGATGGGGAATGTTCATCCTGGAGTTTAATTGCTAGTGGTATACCGCAAGGATCTGCTTTGGAGTGACTGTTGTTTGTCCTTTTGAAAATGACCTTAATGAGCATATAGTAGGATGAGTTAATAAATTTACGGTTGACAGTAAGGTCGGTGGATCTGTCGGCAGTGCTGAAGGGTGTTGTAGGTACTGAGCTGTAATGTTCTATGTGCATGGACCTACAATCGGCTGAATAGCTTCCTTCTGTGATATAACAATTTTGAGGTACTCTGACCCACAATAAAAGCTTTAGGTTCCTGGAGAGACAAGCTGGTCCAGTAAAGGACAGACAATGCACAATCATCCATCATCTCTTCCTGTGTTCTGATATACAGCGGCCTCAAAATATCTATCCAAACAAAATAGATTGATTCAAATTCAAGCAGTCAGGAGGACGTTCACCCGAGAGGATTTCTATCAGAGGATTCAATGATTAATAAGATTTCAGAATAACACAAAAAATAAAACAATATCAAAGAAGCATAATAATTGGCAGCAGAGTAAAACTTACAGTTCCAAATATTTCCACGTTCAGCATTGTATTCAGTTTTGGTCACCTTGCTATAGGAAGGATGGTATTAAACTGGAACTTTACAGGGATGTTGCCAGGATTCAAAGGTCTGAATCATAGGGAGAGATTGGATAAATTGGGACATTTCTCTTTAGAGCGCAGGAGACTGAGGGGCGGCATGAAGTGCTTCGAGACGCTAGTCATGGCCCACATCAGTTCCAGTCTCCCAGCCTGCCTCGATCCCCTACAATTTTCCTACCAGTGGAATGGGTCCATAGCAGGTGCCATATACCTGGAACATCTGGACAACAAGGACACCTACGTCAGATTCCTGCTCATTGACTATAGGTTCACCTTCAACACCATTATTCCATTCAGAATAATCACAAAACTCCCTGACCTTAGTCTTGGCTCCGTCCTCTGAAATTGGATCCTCAGCTTTCTGACCTACAGTACACAAGCAGTGAAAATAGGTAAGTGTGTCTCTTCCATGATAACATTCAACATTGAAAACCCAAAGGATGTGTCCTACTATACTCCCTGTACACCCACGACTGTATAGCCAAATTTTGAACGAATGCCATCTACAGTTTCACTGATGACACCATCATAGTAGTACAGATATGTAATGATGGCAAGTCAAAATACAGAACAGAAATAGAGGACTTGGTGATGTGCTGCACTGAGCCCAACCTCTCTTTCAACGTTGGCAGAACTAACCAACTGATCAATGACTTCAGAAAGAAAGGAGGAGAACATACCCCCATCTGCATCAATGGAACTGAAGTTGAAAGGGTGGAAAGCATTAAGTTGCTTGGAGTGACGATGTGACAGTCGAGATGGCACAACAACGTCTCTTCTTTCTCTGGCACCTCAAGACATTTGACATGTCCAAAAGGACCTACACCAATGTCTACAAGTGCACCATTGAGAGCAAACTATCTATGTACATAATGGCCTGGTGTGACCACAGCCTTGCCCAGGACAGTAAGAGAAATGACAGAAGGTTGTGTGCACAACCCATGCCATCACGGAAACCAACGTCCCATCCATTGTCACCATTTACACAGCTCACTGCCGCGGAAAGGCTGATAACATTATCAAAGACCCATCGCACCCTGGATCTCCTACAATCTCTTCCATTACGCAGACAATACAGATGCTTGAACACACAAACCAGCGGCTCATGAACAGCATTTTCCCAGCTATTATTAAACTAAGGAATGGACTGTCTAACTTCAAATTATGCTGATCTTGCTCATATTGATGTTGCCTATTGCATGCCCTTTCTGGTGTAGCTTGTATGCCTCTGATCTGTATGTCCTTGTTTATTGTAGGAGCGAGATTCCCCAGCTAGGGACAAAGACTCTGGAGGCAGACAGGACACAGGCACGGAATGGACTTTAATTCAAGCAAAACCTGCTTAATGCTGGGAGAATACCAAAGGATCTTCCTCGAAACTGGCTTTGACATGAGAAGACAATCGTTCCCCTAATCTGTAGCTCAGATCAGAAGGCAAATAAATGACACACTTCGATTTTACATTAAAAAGACAGTATTGTTATACATTCTGTGTTGCAATGATCGTACACAACTTTGTCAGTGTCCCCTCCACTCTCCTTCCGCAGAACTAATCTTGTAAAACAACTGATCAATGATGGACACTCACATGGACAGCCCGAGGTTCTTATTTGTTTCGGATGTTTAACGATTTTTGTTATATCTAGTCCTTAAGATCTTTCTATAATGCATTCCAAAGTTTGTGGCTGAGCTCTTTTTAGTCATACTCCTCATTGTTTATCTTGATGGATTGCATGAATTCTATTCTCCAATGGGCAGGCTATCTCTTATCAAATTCCGTGATCACAGTTTACATTAAAAAGTTGATTCTGTTACAAAATGCATATTATTTTTATTGTTATTATTATTATTATTGTTGTTATTATTATTATTATTATTATTATTTCTACTGTTAACCCTTTTCTTATCGAATTAGACAAAACATGCCAGGCATGTCTTTAAGGTTTTATAATTGCGTTGAAATCTGTGTCCATGATTATTTACCAAATATTTAACTAGAACTTATTACTATTGTAAATAGTTTCAAAGGCGCAGCTCGCTTCTGAAAGATAACCTGAGTAGCTGTTTTTGTGGGTGAAAAAATCCTTACTGAGATCAGAATAAGTATTCTTTTGTAGTGATTCTTCAAAGTTTTTGTGCTACAATTTCATTATTTCATCCGTGTTCTGTTACAAATCATCATTTTTTTTTAAAAAAAAATTCTTTATCATTATGTTGGCCTGTTTCAGAATCTTGCGACTCAGATTATCCTTTCTTTTGCCTTGGAATAATTGTCTTCTCAAAGGCCGTTTTTCACTAATGCTGAAGCAATCTATTTTAATTTCTGGCTATTTTGTGGCTCTTCAAAAACAGACAGTTGAAATAGACGTTTAAATTTCGGCCACTCCATGTCTCTAAAAAAGGCAGCTCCAACTCTCACTATGAGCTGCCAGAACTGTGTATAAAATAAAGAGTTTCACTCTACTTAGATACATGCGACAATGAATTCTATCAAATCAAATGAAACCAAATCATATGATCGAGAGAGAGAAATTGTCACAAGGTCAATACACCCAGATGAAACATCTGCAGCCTGCCACATCTAGCCAAAAATCGTGATAGACGATTAAACAACTAACAGGTGGAGTGAGCTCCACAATTGTTCCCATTCTATCAATGGATCAGCTCTGCACATCAGTGTAAAAAACAAAGAATTAGTATCTGTGCCATGTTCGGCCAGGTGTGTTGAGTCGATGATTCAACTCACCGTCATCATGATGCTCACAGAATCACAGATGCCAGTTTTCAACCAATTCGATTCGCTGCATGTGACATGAAGAAACAGCTGAACACATTAGATACGGCAAAGGCAATGGGCCCTGTCCCCATTCCTGCAAAATGACTGAAGACTAGTGCTGCACAACAAGCCGTGTCCCTGGGGAAACTGTTTCCTTCCAGCTCTAACTCTAACATCTCCCTGGCAATGTGGAAAATGACTCAGCTATGTCCAGTTCCTAAACGGGGAATAATTACAATCTGACTAATTACAACCCCCTCAGTCTCGTCACGATAGTCAAATTGAGAGTTCTTTTTGACGGAGCTGTCAAGCAGCACAGACATAACTTGCTCAGTCTGGTTTCCAATAGGTCCCCGTGTGGAGATGATGCTGTTTTGGAAAAGTCACTGGATTAATAATCCAGACCAGGCCAATGCTGTGGCAGCTGGTGGAAGTTACAAACAATTAATAAAATATCGAGATATCAAATCTGGTGTTAGTAACAGTGACCTTGAAGTCAATATCGATTGTTAACACCAATTTGCTTTTCCAATGTACTTTCAGGAAGTGAATCTCCCGTGCTTTCCTGGTCTGGCCTAAATGTGACACCAGACACACAGACATGTGATAAACTCTTCAATGGTCTCTGAAAAGGCCAAGCAAGACACTCTATTTTATCAAACTGCTCCGAGGTCTTAAAGGATAAAACCGGACAGAACACCCAGCCCCAGCCTCAGTATGGAAAATGGAACGGGAAACACAGTCCTGTTGAGCCTGCAGAGACCCCCTTCCTAACATCGGCGAACTTGTGACAACATTTACAGAGTTTTCCCACAGACCGCACAGAAACATCGGGAATGGAATAGGCCATATAGCACATTGAGCCTGCCCCATTCTAGTTAATGTCTGAACATATCCTCAATGCACTTTCCCCACACACTGTACACATCCCTTAATGTGATTAACCTTGTGAAGCTATAAAATAGGAACTGCGGTAGTCCCTTTGGTCTGTCGAGTTTGCTATCCAATTCAATATAATGATGGCTGACCCGTTATTTCTACACCATACTCCACACCCTTATTCCTGGACTCAAGTCCCCCTGAAATGAGGGTCAACACCCGATTTATCTTCCTAACTGCTTTCTGCTCCTGCAGTATTGCTTTCAGTGACTGGTGTACCACAGATCCTTTTCAATGTTACAGCTTCCCACTTGGTGGGTCAGCGTAAACTGGTCAGCGTGCCAATGTATTCCCAGTATTGGTTTCTGTCTTCAGAACTCTCTGCCCTCAGAGGTCTGTCCAAACCATAAAAAAAGACTGCAGTTCCCTTTATAGATCGACATTTCTAAACCACTCCCTTTTTGAATGATTGGCTTCCATTTTAGTGTTTCCCAAAAAAGAAGACAACATCACACCTATCCACACTGCTCTTCATCTGTCATACATTTACTCATTCACTCTATTTGTTTCAATCACCTTGAAGTCTTTTTCACATCCTCTTCACTTTTCAAAATCTTAGTTCCGTCAGCAGACTTGGAAACTTTGTATTTGATTCTCTCAACGAGATGTTTGAGATGTATTGTGAATATCTGGCGCCCCGGCACCAATCATTGCGGTGCCTCACGAGCCTTCCAAACTGTAAACCATCCCATTATTCCTACTCATTGTTTCCTGTCAACACTCCCACTTTAACACCATGTTCATATATTGCCACCCCGCCCCGCCCCATCCCATGAGCTTTTACTTTGCGCACTAGGCTTGGGACTCTATTAAAGTTCTTGCTGAAAATCTAACTTCAGTGTCTCTATTGTTTTTTTCTGTAATTAATCTACCAGTCAGTTTCTCAAATATGTTTCCCATTGATTTTTTTGATTTTTTTCTATGCCCATTATTTTCAGTTCCAATTACCTCACCAAATTAGTTGATTTACTAATTTCATTCAATATCATTTTCTCATTGCACTCCGGTTTTCTCCTCTTGATGGGAAGGCTTTGTTTATGTATTTTACTGTGAAGACAGAAGTGAGGTAGTTGTGTCATGTTTCTCTGTTCTCCATTCTCCATTTCCTGTTTTTAGACTGTAAGGAAGCTGAAACTTTGACTAAAAAGGACAGCTGTTGTTTATTCCCCCTGTCCATGCCCCTTGTAATATTAAACCTGAATTACTTACCCACTCAACTTCCTCTGCTCCAAAATAAATAACTCAAGCTTATCCAGCCTCTCTCCACAGCTCATCTGCTCCATCCCAGGGAACATCCTGGTGAATCTCCTCTGCTCCTCATCCAGTGCAATCACATCCTTCCTGTAATGTGGCTCCCAGAACTGCACACAATATTTCATTTGGCCTCACCAAAATGCCATATAGAATTCGTATAATCTTTGGGTCAATGAATAAAGGCTTTATCTACAGCCATGCTGAACTCATCAATTATCATATCCAGTCACATTCAGAAATGTGTGGAGAGGCACCCTCTGCGCTTCCTAGTGTAGTGCCATTCTTTGAGTATTCCCCTAAATGATTCCTTCTTCCAAAGTGTATCACCTCATATTTATCAGGGTTACATTCCATCTGCCATTGATCTGAACATCTGACCATTCCATCTGTATCTTCTTGTAACATAAGACCTTCGTCCTCACTGCCAACCACCCGGCCAATCTTTGTGTCAAACACAATCTTACTTATCACACTCCCCCTACCCAATTCACATTCACATCAATTATGAATACCACAAATAATAAGGGACACAGAACTGATCTCTGTGGTACACCAGGGGGAATTTGGGCTCCAGTCACAAAAACAGACTTCTACCATGAAGTTGAGTTTGGATACAACTTGGCAAGTCACTAATAGGCCCTACATGTCCTCTGGTTGTTCTGTTCCACTTGATATACGTTAGGAATATCTGGGGATTCTCCTTAACCTTGCCCTGCCAGCAGCCTTCCATGCCTCTGTGTTAGTCAGTCCCCTCTGAGGGAAGACTTTCCTCCTTATTGCGGTCTTAAATGGCATATCCCATATCCTGTCATTATTTCCCTTAAATATAAAGTAGACAGCCAGAGAAACATCCTGTTTATTTCTACCTCATTACATGTATCATCGATTTTTGAAATTTCAAAGCGATCACCTCTCATGCTTTGAAACTGTAGAGTTCGCAAGAAACTCTTGTCGTCTGAGGAATTAATCTGGAGAATGTCCATTGCACGTCCTCTGTGACCAGTGTACTCTTTCTTAGACTAGGTCACCAACACTGCACTCAATACCTCAGGGACACTCTCACCAACACTCTATGCAACTGCTTCATGATGTCTTTACCTCTATATTCCGATTCCTTTAAACAAAGTCCAACCTAACTTTAACTTTCCTTTTACACATATTCCTTTAATTACCATTCAAACTAATTGCATTTACGATCTCACTCTGTGAGTTATAGAGTCATAGAGATGTACCTTATGAAAAATGACCTTTTAGTCCAATCCGTCCATGTCTAGCAGAAATCCCAACCCAATCTAGTTCCACCTGCCCGGACCCGGCTATATCCCCCAAATCCTTCCTATTCATATATCCATCCAAATGTCTTTAAAATGCAGCAATTGTACCAGCCTCCATCACATCCTCTGGCAACTAATTCCATACACGTAACACTGTCTGTGTGAAAATGTTGCCCCTTAGGTCTCTCTTACATTTACATCAGATTGCCTACAGAGTGGAAACAAATCCACACTGATCCATTGAAGCGCAACCCACCCAGACCCATTCGCCTTCACCTAACTCTCTGGGCAAATTAGCATTTCCAATTTACCTAACTTGCACATTTTTGGATTCTGGGAGGAAACACAAGCAGAAAATGTGCAAATTCTACACAGAGAGTCGCCTGTGGCAGGAGTTGTGAGGAAGCAATGCTAACCACTGTGCCATCGTGCTGGCCAAAATCTTTCTCCTCTCAGCCTAAACCTATGCCCTTTAGGTCTGGACTCCCGGAACCCAGGGAAAAAATAACTTTGTCTATTTACCTTGTTCATGCCCCTCATAATTTTGGAGATCTCTATAAGGTCACCCCTCAGCTTCTGACGCTCAAGGGAAACCAGTCCCAGCCTGTACAGCCTCTCTCTATAGCTCTAATCCTCCCACCCTGGCAACATTCTTGTAAATCTTTCCTGAACCCTTTCAAGTTTCACAACATATTTCCGAATTGAAGGAGACCAGAATTGCACGCAATATTCCAACAGTGGCCTAACCAGTGTCCCGTACAGCCGCAACATGACCTCACAACTCCAATACACCATACTCTGATCAATAAAGGAAAGCATACCAAACGCCTTCTTCACTATCCTATCTAACTGCGACTCCACTTTCAAAGAGCTATGAACCTGCACTCCAAGGTCTCTTTGTTCAGCAACTCTCCCTTAGATCTTACTATTAAATGGTATAAGTCCTGCTAAATTTGCTTTCCCAAAATGCAGCATCTCGCATTTATCTGAATCAAACTCCATCTGCTACTTCTCAGCCCATTGGCCCATCTGGTCAACATCCTGTTGTAACCTGAAGTAACCCTCTTCACTAAACACTCCACCTCCAATTTTGGTGTCATTTGCAAACTTACTAACTGGACCTCTTACGCTCGCATCCAAATGATTTATGTAAATGACAAAAAAAGAGGACCCAGCACTGATCCTTGGGTACTCCACTTGTCACAGGCCTCCAGTCTGAAAAACAACCCTCCACCTCCACCGTCTGTCTTCAATCTTTGAGTCAGTTCTGTATCCAATTGGATAGTTGTCCCTGTATTCTGTAAGGTCTAAACTTGCTAACCAGTCTCCCAGGGAGAATTTTGATGAACGCGTTACTGAAATCCACATAGATCACATCTACTGCTCTTCCCTCTCAATCCTCTTCGTTACATATTCAAAAAGCTCAATCAAGTTTGTGAGATATGATTTCCCACGCACAAAGCCATATTGACTATCCCTAATCAGTCTTTCTCTTTCCAAATACATGTACTCCTGTCCCTCAGGATTTCCTCCAACAACTTGCCCACCACTGACGTCAGGCTCACTGGCCTATAGTTCCCTGGCTTGTCCATACCACCCTTCTTAAACAGTGGCACCACATTTCCCAAACTCCAGTCTTCTGTCCTGTGACTATCAACGGTACAAATGTCTCAGCAAGAAGCCCAGCAAATCATTTATCTAGCTTACCACAGAGTACTAGGGTACACCTATTCAGGTCCTGGGGATTTATCCACCTTTACCTGTTTCAAGACACCCAGCACTTCCTCCTCTGTCATATGGTGATTTTTCAACGTGTAACCATCTCTTTCCTGATATTCTATATCGTCCGTATTCGTTTCCACAGTAAATACTGATGCAAAATAGTCGTTTAGTATCTCCCCCAATTTCTCCCTTGCTTATCTTTGAGGGGCCATATTCTCTCCCTAGTTATGATTTTGTCATTAATGTATTTGTAAAAACCCTTTGGATTCTCCTTAATTCTACTTGCTAAAGCTATCTCATGTCCCTTTTGTGCCCTCCTGATTTCCCTCCTACTGCCTTTATATTCTTCTAAGGATTTGCTCGATCTCTCCTCTCTATACCTGACATATGCCACCTTCTTTTAGTCATCCAGCATTCCCTATACCTACCAGCCTTTCCTTTCATCCTAACAGAAAAATACTTTCTCTAAATTCTTGTTATCTCATTTCTGAAGGCTTCCCATTTTCCAGCCGTCCGTTTACCTGTGAATATCTGCTCCCAATCAGATTTTGAAAGTTCTTGTCTAATACCGTCAAAATTGGCCTTTCTCCAATTTAGAACTTCCACTTTTAGATCTGGTCTATCCTTTTCCATAATTATTTTAAATCTAACAGAATTATGATCGCTGACCCCAAAGTGTTCCCCCACTGACACCTCACTCACCTGCCCTGCCTTATTTCCCTCGGGCGGGTCAAGTTTTGCACCTTCTCTAGTACATTCATCCACATACTGAATCAGAAAATTTTCCTGTACACACTTAACAAATTGCTCTCCATTTAGCCCCTTAATGCTATGGCAGGTCCAGTCTATGTTTGGAAAAGTAAACTCTCCGACCATAAGCACCCTACTTTCTTACAGATAGCTGAGATCACCTTACAAGTTTGTGTCTCAATTTCCCTCTGACTATTAAGGGGTCAATGATACAATACCAATAAGGAAATCATCCCGGTCTTATTTCTCAGTTCGACTCAAATAACTTCCCTGAATGTATTTTCAGGAATATCCTTCTTCAGTACAGCTGTAATGCTATCCCTAATCAAAAATGCCACTCCCCCTCCTCTCCTGCTTTCCTTTCTATCTTTCCTATAGCATTTGTATCCTGGAACATTAAGCTGCCAGTCCTGCCCATCCCTGAGCCATGTTTCTGTAATTGCTATGATATCTCAGTCCCATGTTCCTAACCATGCCCTGAGTTCATCTGTCTTCCCTGTTAGGACCCTTTGCATTGAAATAATGCAGTTTCGTTTATTAGTCCTACCTTGTCCCTGCCTGCCCCGACTGTTCGACTCGTTTTTGTTCTCAGTTGTACCAATCTCCGATTGATCTATTTCCTCACTATCTCCCTGGCCCCCTCCCCCCCCCCCTTACTAGAGTAAACCCTCCCGAGCAGCTCTAGCAAATCTCCCTGCAACTATATTCGTCCCCGTCCAATTTAGGTGCAATCCGTCCTTCTGGAATAGGTCCCTTCTACCCCAAAAAAGATTCCAATGATCAAAAAATATGAATCCTTCCCTCATACACCAGCTCCACAGCCATACATTCATCTGCTATATCCTCCTATGACTGGTCTCACTTGCTTATAGCGCTGGAAGTAATCCAGATATTACTACTCTTGAGAACCTCCTTTTTAAATTTCTGCCTAACACCCTGCAATCTCCGTCCAGAATCTCAAACTTTTCCCTTCCTATGTCACTGGTTCCAATGTGGACAATGACCTGTTGCTGGCCCCTCTCCCCGGTGAGAATATTCTGCATCCTTTCTGAGACATCCTTGATCCAGGGAAGCAACAAACCATTCTGCTTTTTCTCTGCTGGCCACAGAAACGTCTGTCTGTACCTCAGACTAGGGAGAGCCCTAACACAATTGACCTCGTGGAATCCGACGTACTCCTTGTTGCTTTCGACCCAGTCTCAATACCAGAAACTTGCCTGTTCGTGCTACATTCCCCTGTGAATCCAATCCTCCCCCGTCATTTTCGAAAACAGCATATTTGTTTGAAATGGGGATAGCCCTAGAAGACCCCTGTACTAGCCGCTTACCTCTCGTATGTTTCTTGGAGTTAACCCATCTATGTGACTGCATCTGAGACTTGCTTCCCTTCCTATAACTGCCATCCATCACATTTTGTTGCTGCTACAAATTCTTCATTGTCTCTAACTGTCTCTCCAACCGATCCATTCGATCTGATAGGATTCGCAACTAGAAGCATTTATTGCGGATATAATCCGCATAAACCCTTAAATCCTTTTTAAACTCACACATCTGACAAGAAGCCCATATGATTCTACTAAGGCCATTTGTGCTCCTTCACAATCTACAGACCCAGAAAAACAAAACTGTCTTATTTCTCTACAAAACACTGCCCCAGGTTAAATTAATATTTAGGGCTTATATTTTAAGATTAATCAAGTGATATATCTCAAAAAACATATAATTTAGGAAGAATCCACTCTACTCACTTCTGCAGACTTTCTGTAGGACACAGTTAAAACAATTCACTTATCTGGCTGGGACATTGTCCAAACAATTCCTCCAAACCAGTTCTAAATTTCACTGTTTGTTAATTTTACTAGATGCACTCTGATATCCAGCGATACATGAATTCAAACTGCAAAGGCAGTAACTGTACAGGTACACTGTCCTGTCAGTTTCTTCCCCTCACCATGTGCTTCCTCTGTCTGTTCCTTTCCCTCTTAAAACTGCTGTTGCTTTGACTTTTTTCCCCAAAGTTGCAAAACAATGCAACGGCATACAAAGCAGAAATTGCTGCTCCTGGAATTCGAGGAAATCACCTTCAACACCTAAAATACCTCAACAAAGGAGCAGCTGTTACAGCCAGAAATTTTTCCCAACCAGACTTCTGAAAATCCAAATAAACTACTTCCACTGGTTGTCCGTGGTCTATGCTGCAAGAAATAACTCCGAATTTCAAAGTTTGTCAGGCATGATTTCTCTGTCAGAAATGCATTGTGATACTCTGCAACTTTGCTGTTCATTTCGAAGTACCCAATATCACTTCTTATATAATGGATTCTAACTGTTTCCTTACATATGTCAAATTAATTGGTCTGCAGTTCTCCATATTATTTCTTCTTCCCTGTGTACATGGATGGATCATGTTTACTACCTTCCAGTTATCAACAAGGGCTTATTGTCTTTACAGGATCTACAGTAAAATAAAACACAGTCACCGACAGTTGAATTAATATGCTGTTTTATTTCTGACATTTTGGTATGAAGTATATCAGGCCCATCAGACTTAACAATGATCAATCTAGCTCCATTTTCAAGTACTGCCTTGTTGCTGATATGAATTGATTTTATGTCTTTAGTTCCACAAGTCCCAGGTGATTGCTTGCTTTACACGGAGATTTCCTGGTGCTTTCTCCCTGAAGACAGATGCAAAGTAGCTGGTTAATCTCTCTGCTATTTCCTTGTTCCCCATAATAATTTCTCCGATACCTTACAAATTTCCATATTTGGCCTTACTTTAATTTTCTTTGGTGCATGGATCGTAGACTTAAGCCGTCTTTGTGTTTCCTGTTTGTTTGCATTCATGTTCTTTTTGATTTCCTTAACACTTTCTTCATCCTTATTTTCAGAAAAGTAAATCTCGCTGTATGTTCAGTTTTGCACAATATCTGGAATTCTTCTGAAGCTGCTTCCTTAGATTTAATGCAATCATTAATTTCTTATGTAAACCATCAGTGAGTCCCCTTCCCTTTCTTTGGTGTTTGTAACTTAGTGATATGTACGTATTTTTGAGACTTTACAGTATTTCTATCACTGACAACCAATGTTTGTATCACACTAAATGTCATATTGTATTTTTCAAATTCACTTCGCCCGCTAGCCTTTGGGTTTCCATGATATTTGAGTGTAATGATCAAACATTCTATATTGCATGCAGGTGCCGTGTAAAATGCAACATATTAATGTCACGATTGCCCAATAGCTTCCTCAGAGCACGGTGAGTAATTAGTACTTCTGACCACACAACAGCACGCCCGAAATAACCTGCTCTCTACTTTGGTTCACAACATACTCTTCAACCTACTTCATATACACTTATGAAATGTGTTTTTCACAGCATTAGTAATCATTTAGTTAACGCAGTTTAGATGCAATTTTAAATCATCCAGTATTACTGCAGCACCCAAGATATTTACATATCTATTTTGCAGAGAATCGGATGCACAACTGTTTTGGTTTAGATATGTAAGGCACCAATGTTTGTTTCTCCTTGTTGTTTGCAAGATCCATATAAACTGATTCTGAAGAAGCTGAGGGATGTGCCCTGTGGTGTTATTAGTGATAGATGTGGACAAGACATTTGGAAGGCTCACCCCGATGGTGAGATAATCTGAAGAAATGCCTTTCAATACAGGACAAGCATCAATAACCTTCCTCACTCTGCCAGGACAAACGTCTCCCAATTCTCTCTACTCCCTCACACTCTATGTATATCTGTTACAGCACCTGCCCCCGAAATGGCTCTTGCTCCACCAGTCACACTGTTGCATGCAACACTCTCTTTTCTTCACTCTCTCTGTCACTGAAAGCAAATCGAGATTGAATTTATTGTTTTGCCAACATTGGACCAGTGAGACAGTTTGATGCTGGCGATATAAAAATGCGAACATTTTGAAAATTGGTGGAGAGCAGATGCAATCGAGACGGAAGAAGCCTGGGCATCAACCATCTTGCTCCGCAAGAAATTAGGAAATACTCACTAATCATTTATACGTTTTAATATGAAACATATTCACAGTAAACAGAAATACATTGACCCAGGGAATTCAGCAGCCAGTAGAGTAACATCACAGAGGACGGCAGAGGCTGTGTGGTTTTGTGATTATTTTGATGCAATCTTCATAAGTGCCTAATTGAAACCGCATATTGTTGTACAGTTGGGGGCAGTTGTGTGGCGGGGAGGGGGGGACGGGTGTTGGTTAAAGTTGTAAATAGTTGTGGATTAATGTTGACTTTTAAAGTAAACAATAAATTCGCGTTATTTCCTTTAAATACTGGAATTTGGGAGTCCCCTGTCATTCATATTCTGACAGATTTCGAGGTGAGTTGAGCTTTCCTGGGTGTTTGGTTTAATTAATAGAAGCGTTCACCACCATGTCATAACATTTGTAAAGACCAACAGAGAGAAAGAAAAACAAAAGTAAGGAATTAGAAGATTAAATATAAAGGAAAACTGTAAGAGCTTCTTTCGATATGGAAAGGGAAAATGAGAGGCAAAAATGGGCATCAGATCGCTAGAAATTGACACAGGAGACATAGTAATATGGAACAAGGAAATGTCTGAGGAGATGAAAAATTACTTTGCGTCAGCCTTCACGGTTGAAAACACGAGTAATATCCCAAAAATTGAAAAGACTTAGTGGGCAGACCTGAGTAAGGTGGCCATCACCTCGGAGAAGGTGCTGGAAAAACTGAATGGCCTGAAGGTAAGTAAATCAACTGGACCAGATGGACTCCACTCCAGATTTCTAAGACAGATAGCTGATGAGACAGTGGAGGCGTTGGTGGTGATCTTTCAGGAATCTCTCGAATCAGGGAGATTCCCAGTGGACTGGAAAATCGCTAACGTGATACCCCTGTTTAAAAAGGGAGTAAAGCAAAAAATGGAAAATCACAGATTGTCTATTCTCAACTTGGCTCTGGGTAAGATCCTGGAATGTATTGTGAAGGATGAGATTTCTGAGTAGTTGGATGCAGATGGAAAAGTAGGACAAAGTTCGCTGGTTTCATCGAGGGGAGGCCATGCCTGGAAAATCTGCTAGAAAACCTTGAGGACGTAACGAGCAGCTTAAAACAAGGAGAGCCAATGGATGCCATCCACCTGGACTTCCAGAAGGTCTTTGACAATGGCTACTGAATAAGGCAAGGGCCCTTGGTATTAGAGGCAAGGTGCTAGCACGGATAGAAATTTGGCTGTCTGGCAGGTAGCAAAGAGTGTCGATTAAAGTGTCCTTCTCAGGATGACAGCCGGTGACAAGTGGTGTTCTATAAGGCTCAGTGTCGGGACCACAGCGTTTCACTTTATACATTAACGATCCAGATGAAGGAACTGAAGGCATTGTGGTTAAGTTTGAAGGTGATACTAAGTTAGGTATAGGGACAGGTAACGTCGAAGAGGCATGGTGACTCAAGACGGATGTGCATAGGTTAGGATAATGGGCAAATAAGTGGCAAATGGAGTACAAACTGGGAAATTGTGGGAACATGCCCTTTAGTAGGAAGAATAAAAACATGGACTACCGAGAAAATTCAGATGTCTGAAGTGCAAAGAAACTTGGGTATCCAAGTCCAGGATTCTCACAATGTACACTTGCAGGTTGAGTCAGTACTAGGAAGGCAAATGCAGTGATGGAACTTATTTTGAAAGGATTTGAATGTAAAAGCCGGGATGTACTTCTGAGGCTCTATAAGGCTCTGGTCAGACCACATGTGGACTATTATGCGCTATTTTGAGCCCCATGTCTCAGGAAGGATGTGCTGACCTTGGAATGGGTTCACAGCAGGTACACGAAAATGCTCCCAGGAATAAAAAGCTTAATTTATGAAAACGTTTGAAGACTCTGGGTCTTTTCTTGATGGAGTTCAGAGGGATGTGGGTGGATCTAATTGAAACATACAGAATACTGAATGGCCTGCACAGTGTGGATGTTGAGAAGACTTTCATTGGTAGAAGACTCTAGGACCCAAGGATACAACCTTAGAGAAAAGGAAAATCCTTTTAGAACGGAGTTAAGGGGAAATGTCTTCAGCCAGAGAGTGGAGAACCTATGGAATTCATTTTCACAGAAGGCAGTGGAGGTCAGGTCATTGTGTATATTTAAGATAGAGATAGATTGCTTCTGGAGTATGAAAGGGATGAAGGGTTACAAGGAGAAAGCAGGAGAATGTTGTTGAGAAAGTTGTCAGCATGATTGAATGGCAGATCAGACTCGATGGGCTCAATGGCCTCATTTCTGTTCCTATGTTCGATGATCTTATGGTCGTAAGCTGCAGTCTGATGCTCCCGCTCTCTTACTTTGTCTTTCCTGACAGCAAAGTGTGAGATTAAAATTCCCTGAATCATCTTTAACAAACGTGGGAGATTCCTATTGAGGATTCTTGGGAATCGCTGCACTGCTTGAAGGAAAGGAAATTCTGCCAAATCGAACTGTTCCAGGAAGAAGTTTCATACCAGCAGCTTGTTTGAGTAGAATAAATTCGGAGACAGAATAGCAGTTGGGACACATTATCTCTTTTCCATTTGATATGATTAAAAATACTAGGAAACTCTGGAAACCATTCCTTATTCTTTATTGTCCTCAGACATGTGCATTGGTGTGTGTGTCTGTATGTGTGTGACTCTGTGTCTCACATTTGTCGAGAAAATAACCTAGGTTACACTTCACATTTGTTGTAACCAGTGAAGAAGTGGGGCTGGAAAATGAAACAGTGACCCTCCAACATTGGTCAGAACAGGAATGATAAATTCTCACGGGGCTGTTCAAGTGGGAATTCTCTTCCCAAAAATTTATTCCCAAGACGAAGCTCAACACCACTACTTCCAGCGCAATTAAACATGGCCCATAAATGTTGGCCTATCAACAACATCCACATTCCACGAATAAATAAAAAATGATGAACTGCAGCAGAATTAATTGGATGGGAACAAAGCTGTTAGACAAATGCCTGGTGCCTTCCAGAATTGTGCTGCCTGTGTAGTTAAACTTTGTGCAGTTCCCTAGCATTGTGACTGGGTGCTTGCATTTATTCAAAATTGGGTTTGTTCAACATTTAACAGACATGGAGGAAAATTGTGGACAGACACAAAAGTGCTGCGGAGACCACACTCAGATGTTATTGTCTGGTCGAGCAATGACAAAGTGTCTAATGACCCACTCCTGCTCCTCAGTCCGATATTCCAATGTTCTATTCAGTCCTTAAAACCACCTGAACAGGAGCAGATAGAGACCACTTGCTCCAAATAGCTGGTCTTCAATGTTACAGGATGTGATTCAATCCCTCAACACTGTGTGATTTGATGTGGGTTGAAACATGTGATGGGAAATCCAGACCGGATACAAAAGTGGCCTCTCACCTCTTTACAGCTTGTCTCGTCGTTGAGCTGGTGTTTCATTTGTTGGTCATGCTGCAGTCCCAGATTCACTTTGAATATCGGACCCATATCTCGCCCAGAGATGGCTCACCAGAAGCCTTTTTCTCACTGTCCTCAACATTCAGTAAGAGCGCTTCTAGGTCAATTGCAACCATTCATTTTCCAATGACAGAATGAGAACATAAGAAACAGGAGTAGGTAATACGGATGCTCAAGCCATTGTATGCGATCATGGCTGATCTACTGCTGGCATTAACTCCTCGTTAATGATCAGTTCTTCCCACCCTCAGCTCTCTGACAGGTCAAAAATCCATCTACATCCTCTTTAAATACTTGCAGTGATCTAACTCCCCTACGTTTCTACACCTGAAAATTTCTGACATTCACTACCCTCTATAAGGAGAAAACATTCTCCACACAGATACTATCACGTATTAACATTAACAATAGTGGTTAACTGACCACAGGTAAGAGGGGTGTATCCCGGTATCAAGGCAGGATGTGGCTAAAAATTGTTTCCTCAGAAGCACTTAAATACCCAGAATCATGCACACCAACTAAAATAAAAAATACAAGCCATGGAATTTATCATCTTCTCAGTGTCTGTGTCGAACATAACGAGTGATTTTTCTCTGACAGTGCTACAGATTAACCTTCACTCACTCCTCTTTTACCATCAGCCCACTGATTATTCTGGTGAAATTCCTTTACACTGTCTCTATTGCAATCAGATCATTCGTTTTAAAGGATAACAAATATGCCCATAATGCCTCAAAATACAGGCTCCATAACACTCTCAGCAATGATCACAATAATTCCTTTCTCTCACTTAATGTTGCTGACACCAGTCTTAAGTTTCCCAGAGTTTGTTTTGCCTTGCGCAGTTAGAGGGAGGAGTCGGTAAGGAGAAGCTGGCAAGGAGGCAGTTGCCTTATATCAATTAATGATTTTAGGAAGAGGGGAGCCACATGCTAGAGATTTGAAATAGTGATCGGTGTTTTGGGCCCAGAATTGTGCTCGTTCGTCATTTCTCGTATTCAGTATTGATATCTACTCGAGATCCTTCATAGTGCAGAGTGTCTCTGCAGGATTTATTTCCCTAATATAGCCGACTACTGGTAATAGCCACTTAAACCAGAAATTATAGCCAAGTAATTGAAGATGTTCATTGGCTGTCTCAATAGCACAGCGAATGCACTCAAAATCCTTTAGTTGAGGGTAATAACTTGTTTTTTTTCAATGATAAATGGCCCCTGCATAATTTGGTAATGTTAACCAGCATTTAATAAATCCATTACACTTTAAATATGACTCGAAATCTGGGCATGATTTAGGCCTTGTTTAATGGATGGTGCCCACGTTTGTGAGCCGGGGCTCTTGATTCGATTCCAGTCCATGAATGTCTGATAGTGCCCCTATCTCTGGAGAAGGTGGAGTGGACTCATGTTCTGTGGAAGTATGTCACGGCGTGTTACAACAGGCTGATGAACAAACACACAGGAACATCATGTTGCAGCTTTAGGAGCGAATGCTGAATGACGGTAGTGTCCCTGTAACTTCACCGAAAATTCTAGTTCCAAATCTCACAGAGCTGTTTCATAATATATCTGAACAAGTTGATTAAACTTTTTTGGAATCGTGCCTTGGTGGAGAAGGAACAGGTGCGACTACTGAATTTGAGAATTTAGACCCAGGATGACTGAAAGCACAGCCAACTGTCTTGATTGGAGTCACATTTACACTTTCTAGAGGTTTATAAAATTATGAAGGGCATGGATAGGTTGAGTGGTCAATGTTCCTTCTCCCCAAGGTAGGAGAGTGTAAAACTAGTAGGCATAGGTTAAAGGTGGGAAGACAAATATTTGAAAGATAATGAAGAGCAACTTTTGTTTTTGCTGCAGAGGGTGGTGCTTCTATGGAATAAGCTTCCAGACAAACTGGTGGAGTCTGGAACAATTACAGCATTTAAAGGGCAACTGGGTGGCTTTATGATTAGTGGGATATGGGCCAAATGCTGGCAAACGGGAACGGATTAATTTCAAATATTTGGAAGGCATGAGCGAGTTAGTTGAAGAGTCTGTTTCCATGTTGTACATCTCTATGAATCATTGACTTAATTACTGAAGGTCTCTTTGTAATCTTCAGTGGTTCTTCATAACACAAGCACTGTCCACTGTACACCCAAACTCGGTGTTATCCATAAATTTGCGAAATATGCCTTCTATAACTCGCCTCTAAATCATTTATATAAATGACAAACAAAAGTGTACCCAACAATTTTGCCTCTGGATCATCGCTGCCCACAGGCTTCAAGTTCAAAAAACAACCATTCACCACCACCCTGTCTACTGCCATTAAACAGATATACACAGAAACACACACGCAATCACACACGCATATAGAGACAAAGATTAGATTAAAACAACGATCAAGAGTTGCAGTGAGAAGGCGGGGAAAATTGTGTTGAGAAACACACCAGACAGGATCAAACTGCAAAATAGATCTTTTGGGCCAAATGGCCTAATGCCAATTTTCTATGCTGTGTGGCCTTAAGGTGTCAGGATTATTTTCCAAGGGTACAGGAGAAGCTAAGTTTGATAAATACTTGACTGAACAGTCAATAGGACTGTGGGATACGTTTGAGGGGCTGAATGGTATATGCTTGTTCCTATTTGCTTTGTTTCTGAAAAGAGGAGGTGACTTGCTGTGAGGTTAAAACAGTTTAAAATGAAAGGGATCTCCCATTTCCATTTGAGATAACGTTATTCCTTTCTCCTTTGGATTGTGTGATCTGTGACGTTCTCAGACCCGGGGACAGTGAAGTCTCCCGGGATATTCAAGGTTGACCTTGACTGACCTTTGATGGACAGGGGAGGGCATGTTTATTGGGAGAAGACAGGAGAGGGAGTGGTCACCTACAGTCAGACCAGCCGTGATGTTTCTAAATTAAGCAACAGGCTGGAGGGTCCGAATGGCCAACCGCTGCTCCTAACTTACACGTTGTTCTGTCAATTTACCCTCAAGACTGTGACAGAGGGAGAAAATGATTCCATTCAGCTAGTCAGCATCGTGACAACGCAGCAGGAGAAGGACATTATGCCCATCCATGGGGTTAGATAAGAATAGAATGAAGGACTCAAGTCATTTCAGTAAATTATACAGAATAGGAGGACGCCATATAACCATCCCAGGCTGTTATGCAGGAGCAGGGGCACCCTGGATAGCTGTCAGGAAATACAGAGTAGAGATCATTATGCATTTTGTGTTTGGAACGCTGTAACTGGTAGAATACTTCAAGGATCTATGTGAGGTCATCAAATATTTCAATCCAAATAAATAAATTGGATGAAGTGGATGGCCCTCAGTTTGCTAATGGACCAGGATAGTCATTCAATAAGATGTTAAATGGAGACGGAGTGTCTGAACTGGGACACAGACAGCCGGAGGGCGGAGGGTCTGCGATGAGATTCAGACAGGGGAGGGGCAGAGCGTCTGCAATGGGATGCAGACCTGGGGAGGGCAGAGCGTCTGCAATGGGATACAGATGGGGAGGGCAGAGCGTCTGCAATGGGATACAGACGGGGGAGGGCAGAGCGTCTGCAATGGGATAGAGACAGGAGGCAGGCAGAGAGTCTGCAATGAGATACAGACAGAGGAGGGCAGAACATCTGAAATGAGATACAGACAGGGGAAGGCAGAATGCCTGCAATTAAATACAGAAAGGGGAAGGGCAGGGCTTCTGCAATGGTATACATACAGGGAGAGGGCAGAGCGTCTCCAATGGGATACAGGCAGAGGAAGAGAGAGCATCTGCAATGGAATACAGACGGGGGAGGTCCAAGCGTCTGCAATGGGATACAGACAAGGGGAGGACAGGGCATCTGCCGTGGGAGAGCGTCTGCAATGGGATATAGACATTGGAGGGCATAGGGTCTGCAATAGGAGACAGGCAGTTGAGGGCAGAGCGTCTGCAATTGGATATAGATGTTGGAGGGCATAGCGTTTACAATGGGAGACAGACAGGGGAGGGCAGAGCGTCTGCAATGGAATACAGGCCTTGGAGGGCACAGCGTCTGCAATGAGAGACAGACAGGGGATGGCAGAGTGTCCGCAATGGAATACAGACAGGGGTTAGTAGAGCGTCTGCAATGGGATACAGGCATTGGAGGGCATAGCGTGTGCAATGAGAGACAGACAGGGGATGGCAGAGAGTCTGCAATGGGATACAGACAGGAGGAGGGCAGAGCATCTGCAATGGGATACATACAGTGGGCGGCAGAGAGTCTACAATGGGACACAGACAGGGTAACGGCAGCGCGTCTGCAATGGGATACAGAGAAGGGGATTCCAGCGCATCTGCAATGGCATACAGTCAGAAGATGGCTGTAAGCAAACCTTCAGCAAAAAAAAAATCAGTTCAATGTAGGCGATGGGAACTTTTTGTTTCGTGGATAAGACAAAACAGCAGAAAATTATTTAAATTCAGGGAGAATGCAGAACACATTGGTACAGGGGGATTTGCGTGTCTTCGTACATGAATCACATGAAATTACTCTGAATATGTTGCAAGTGATTTGGAAGAGAAATGGAATGATTCTGTTTCGTGCAAGAGTGTTAGGTATGATCTAAGCCATGTTTTTTTGCATCAGTGCAGGGCATTGCTGAGATCACGTCTGATGTACTATATGTAGTTATGATAGCCTAAACTGAAAAATAAAAGGTTTAGAAACGTTTCAAAGATGTTGCCCTTTACTCGTTCTTGGGATGAAGGCATTCCATTATGAAGAATTAACAGTTCAGCCTGCGAATGAGAGATGATTTATTGACCATATAAGATCTTGAGAAGAGTGTATTTGGTGAATAACGGATGGCTATTTCTTCATGTGTGGGAGAATAACACTGGGGAAGTAATTTAAGAATTCGACATGTTCAAAGGAAAGGTCATTGGACCGAAAAATTGAAGTCTGATTTCTCTTCATATACGCTGTCAGACAGGCCGAGCTTTTCCAGCAATTTCTCTATTTGTTTAAGTATAAAACATTCTCATCTTAGCACAGATATTATGAAGAAACTAAACGCTTATTTTTACATTATGCAGGCACATACTAGCACATATCCAAAACAAGTAGGGTCATTTAATGTTAATGAATTGATTCTGTGTACGACAGCAGCAATAATGCTGGAATCGAGAATGTGATGGAGTCATATAGTTCGGACAATGTTCAAGGAAAGCTCACATAGCCAAGTTTAGGGTCTGATAATTTTAATGATTTAACTTACAGATGGAAAAATGTAGCCTATCTGTGAAGGAACAGTCTATTGCTCCCTTCCTGTTTCCTGTCGCTCAACACAGCAATGTGTTGGAGTGAAATTGAAAGCCTAGTCGTGTTTCCCACTCACAGAGAATTCCTGATGAGGCTTCATTAGAATTTCCCAATTCCTTGAAGCAATGCAATTCAACTAAATCCAACTGTTTCAGGAAGAAGTCCCATTGTCAGGATGTTGTACGAGCAGAATAACTTCAGAAGGAATTATTCAGACTCGATAGTCTGGGGAACCGGCAAGAGATTCTGTGGCTGCAAATAGGAATCCAGGATGGTGTAAAGCCTCCTACGTGTCAGGATGTCTCGGAGCGGCTGCAGAACGTTCTCACCGGGTCGGGGAGCAGCCAGAAGTCTTTGTGCACATTAGTAGAAATGACATGTGTAGAAATAGTGATAAGATCCTGCAGAGTGATTATATAGAGCTAGGAAAAAGGGTAGAAGACTGGACCACGACAGTGGGTAATATCTGGTTTACTTTCAGGGCTCTGTGCTAGTGAGGGTAAGAACCGGAGGATATGGCAGATGAATGTGTGGCGACAGAATTGGTGCAGGGGGCAGAGATTTTTGGGTGACTGGGATCTTTTTTTGGGCAGAGGTGACCTGTTCAGGAAGGGCGGGTTGTACTTGAACTGGGAGGGTACCAATATCCTGGCCCGCAGGTTTGCTAGTGCTGCAAGGGCGGATTTCAACTCGATTGGCTGGGGTTGGGGAGGGGTGGGATCCTCAACAGCAGGGAGGCAAGTGCGAGGCTGGGAGGAGATACAGTAATCAGAAACAGTAAAGTGAACAGAAAGGTCAGGCTGGAAAACGGCAGGGAGCAAGGAATGCCTGTTGGATTAAATTGCAATTGTTTCAATGCGACATGGCTGACAGATGAGACCGATGAAGCCAGGGCGTGGATATGCACGTGGAACTGGGATATTATAGCCATTACAGAAACATGGCTAAGGGAAGGACAAGATTGGCAGCCTAATGTACCAGGGTAAAGTTGCTTTATGCGGGACAGAGATGGAGGAAGGAGGGGAGGGTGAGTTTCATTTTTGATTAAGGCGAGTATCACAGTAGTAATCAGAGATAAAATAACTGAAGGAACATCCAGTGAGGATTTGTGGGGGAGCTTAGAAATAAGAAGGGAATGGTGATATTATTTGTGTTGTTCCATAAGTCCCCAAATAGTAAACGAGAAATTAGCGGAACAAAAATATGTAGAGCGATTGGGGGGACTTGAAGGGCCAGTGGGATTGCATTAGTAGGAGATTTTAATTTTCCAAACATAGTCTGGGAATGATGTAGAATTAAGGACTGAGACGGTGTGCATCTATTAAGTGTGTTCAGAAAAGTTTCCTCAAGCAGTATGTAGAGGGTGCAACGAGGGAAGTGTCAAAACTTGACCTATTCTCAGAACGAGGGCAGGACAGGTGACTGTAGTGACAATGGGGGAACACTCTGGGATTAGTGACCATAGTTAGATTAATTTTAAAAAGTTATGAAAAAGAACAAAACAGGTCCATGTGTTCAAGTTCTAAATTGAGACAAGGCAAATTTTGATGGAATTAGACAGGAGCTTGTAGAGATTGGTTGGAGGAGTTTGTTTACAGGCGAAGGGATCTCCTGCAAGTGGGAGGCCTTTAAAAGTGAAACGTCTAGAGTTCAAGGTCTATTTGTTCCTGTGAGAGTAAAAGGCAAGTTTCGCAGGAAGAGGGAAGCATGGATGTCAGGAGGTATTGAGGCTTTGACCAGCAAAAAGGAGGCGTGGCTCAGGTCCAGGCAACTGGGATCAAGGAAATTCCTGGAGGTATACAGGGGATACAGTAATTTACTGAAGAAGGATATCAGGAGGGCGAAAAGGGTGCACAAGTTAGCTTTGGCTGAGAAGGTTATGGTGAATCCAACAAGGTTCTTTACGTATATTAAAGTGAAAGGAATAACTAAATGAGAATATGACCCCACAAGGTCCAAAGTGGACATGCATGTCTAGAACCATAGGAGATGTGTGAGATTCTCAATGAATATTTCTCTTCTGCCTTAACCGTGGAGAAATATATGAAGATTTGGGAGGTGAACAAAGGTCGTAGTTTTATCTTGGGATGAGTCAATATCACAGGAGAAGACGTGTTGGATGCATTAGAATGTATGAAGTTTGATAAATCTCTTGGTCCTAAACAGATGCATCCAAGAACACTGCAAGAGGCTACAGAAGAAACTACAGGGACCCTGGTTGATATTTTTGTATCATCGGTAGCTACAGTTTAGGTTCCAGAACATTGGAGATTAGCAAATGTTGTGCCATTATTCAAGAAGGGTAGCAAAGCAAAATCTGGAATCCAAAGACTAGGAAACCTAACATCTGTGGTAGCTAGGTAACTTGAGAAGTCTCTGAGGGATGAGATATACATACATTTGGAAAGATAAGGTTTGTTTAGACATAATATTTTTGACAGATTCCCTACAGTATGGAAACAGACTATTTGGCCCAACAAGACCACACCTATATTTACCACTGACGAATGCACATAACACTATGGGTAACTAAGCATGGCCAATTCACCTGTGCTTTCCATCTTTGGATGTGGAAGGAAAATGGAGCACCCAGAGGAAACACACACAAGCACAGTGAGAATGTGCAAACTCCACACAGAGAGTCACCCGAAGCTGGAACCAAACCCGGATCCATGGCACTATGAGGCAGCAGTACTAGCCACTGAGCCACCATGCCACCTTTGCTTTTTTCAATACCGTTCAATGACACAGGTACAAACTCTATTCTGCCCTTCAACCATGATACACGTTCCAATATCACATACCATGGATAGTTTATTATCCATTGAAAATGTCATCTTATTGTTATTTATTAGTTTGTTCTTATTAATTTTAATAATTATTATTAATAGCTGTTTTTAGACTGGAAATATTGCATGGCTTTGTGAGTGGGAGATCATGCCTCTCAAATTTGGTTGAGTTCATTGATGAAATGACCAGGAATGTTGATGAGGGTAGGGTGGTAGACATATTCTGTATAGTTTTCAGTAAGGCCTTTGACAAGGATACCATTGATAGGCAGGTCTGGAAGGTTAGAATCGCATGGAATCCAGAGGGAGCTGGCAAATTAGACACACAATTGGCTTCATGATTGTAAGCAATGAGTACTAGTGGAAGGATGCTGTCGGACTGGAGGCCTGTGACACATGAAGTGCCTCAGGGGTCAGTGCTGGGCCCATTGTTGTTTGTTATCTGTCACAATGATGTTCTTGCGAAGGTACAAGGCATGATTAGGAAACTTGAAGATGACACTGAAATAGATGGTATCATGCACAGTGAGGAAGTATATCAGATATTGCAGCAGGATCTTGATCAAACTGGAGAAGTGGGCCAATGAATATTTTGGCAACGTTAGATCAAGGTAGGAGTTTCGTGGTGATTGGTAGGACCTTAAGGAGTGTAGTTGAGCAGAGGGAACATGGAGTTTAGGTCCACCATTCTACGAAAGTGGGGTCATATTTAGACATGGTAATGAAGAAGGTTTTGCCACACTAGCAAGCATCGGTCAGGACATGGAGGCGAGCAGTTGGGAAGTAATGTTGAAGTTATTCAGGAAGTTGGTGAGGCTGCATTTGTAGTGCTGTGTTCAGTTTTAGTCACATTGCGATCAGAAGGATGTTTTTAATGTGGAATGTGTACAGACGGAATTTACAAAAATGTTGCCAGAACTCAATAGTATGAATTATAGGGAGAGGTTGGACAAGTGAGGCCTTTTTTATTTCGAGAATAGAAGACTGAGAGGGATCTTATAGAAGTTTACATGGATAGGGTGAATGGAACCAGCCTTTTTATTCCTAGAGTTGGGGAATCGAGGAGGAGAGGGCATCATTTTAAGGTGAGAGGGAAAGAATAAAAAGGAAACTGATTGGAACTGTTTCACACAGAGAGTGGTACACAAAACGAATGAGCTGCCAACGGAAGTGGTTGAAGCATTTATATTAACGATATTTAAGCGGCATTTGGGCAAGTACATGGACAGGAAAGGACGAGAATGCTATGGGCCAAGTGCTGGGAAATGAGGTTAATGTGGTTAGATATTTGAGTCAGAATGGACGAGTTTGGACAAAAGAGCCTCTCTGCCTCTCTCCATGCTGTAAGACTTGATGACTACAAATAAAACAGGAGAAACGGCGGTTCTCCCGCTCCTTGGATGCTGCCTGACCTGCTGCGCTTTTCCAGCAACTCATTTTCAGCTCTGATCTCCAGCATCTGCAGTCCTCACTTTCTCCCCTAAATAAATCTGCCTAACTTGTTCCTAACACTGACCCTGACACACTCTGAGAACTTTAACATTGGCCATATCACCAACCTAGTTATAATTATTTTTTGTGGCCAGAGGAGGAGTGGGGCTAGAAAAGGGAGCAATAATCCAAAAAAAAGAAACACATGGAATTATCGACTCAATCAGCCAACGTCAGTGTCGAGGAGTTCGTTGGAGGGGATTCTCAGCGATAGGATTTACATCTATTTAGAAAGACAACGATTGATTAGGGGTAGTCAATATGGATTTGTGTGATGGAATTCATGTTTAATTAATGTGATTGAGTATTATGCAGAGGTGTCAAAGAAGATTGAAGAAGACACTGTGGTGTACATTGTTTACACAGACTTCAGCAAGACATTTAATACGGTACCTCATCGTCGACAGATTACTTAGATTAGATTATATGTAATCTAGGAAAAGCTAGCCAATTGGATACAAAATTGGATTGAAGGTAGTGGATTATGTTCCAGAGTGAAGACCTGTGGCCAGCGGTGTGCTGAAAGAATCAGTGCTGAGCTCACTGCTTTTCATCACGGATATAAACAACTTTGATGTGATTATCGGTGGCATGTTTAGTAAGTTTACAGATAACATCACCAAAGTAGTGCAGTGGACCGTGAAGAAGATTATCTCAGAATGTAACGGGGTCATTGAACATCAATGAGCCAAGGACTGGCAGATGGAGTTTACTTTAGATATTTGTGAGGTTTTGCATTTTGCTAAGTTAAAGTAGGGTAGTGCCCGGGAAATGTTGCTGAACAAGGAGATGTACGGGTGAAGATTCATAGTTCCTTGAAAGTTGAGTTTAGGTCGGTAGAGTGGTGAGGAACGTGGTTGGCATGCTTGCCTTAATCGGTCAGAACATTGAGTATAGGAGTTGAGATAACGTGCTGCGCTTGTACAGGACGCAGGTGAGGCCACTTTAAGAATACTGCGTACATGTCAGTTGACTCTGCTAAAGGGTGGATGTTATTAAGCTTGCAAGGCTTCAGAAAAGTTTTACAAGGATTTCCTGGAACCTGAGGGTTTGAGCTACAGGGAGATGATGAACAGGATGAGGCTTTTCCTCCTGGCCTGTCAGAGGCTGAATGGTGACATGACAGAGGTTTAAAAACTCCTGAGGGGCATGGACAGTCTGAATAGGCAAGATCTTTTACCCAGTGTAGGGGTGTCCAGAACTAGACTGCATAGGGTGAAGGTGACAGGGCAAAGACTTAGAAGGGACCTGAGGGGAAACTTTTTGATACAGAGGCTGGTGGGTGTACTGTCAGAGGAAGTGGTGAAAGCGGGTACAATTACACGTTTGTAATGTATGTGGATAGGTACATAAATAGGAATGGTTCAGAGGGAGGTGGCAAGTGGGATTAAGCTGCTTGATTGGCAAGGACAATTTGGGCAAAATGATCTGATTACACTCTGTATGACTCTCTTATTCTCACAGCGATATGAGGAAAAATTCCAAAAGTGCCATTCGAATGGGAATTCTTTTCGCTAGAAGTTTGTGGTGCTTCTCTGATTACAAGTATTGACAGCTGAGTTAGTTAAAGATTTGACAGAGAAGTGAGTCACGGATAATGGGACACAGAGAGGAAGATGAGGCTGAGACCACAGTCTGATCAGCCACAATCTTAATGCCTGGTGGAGAAGGCTCAAATTCTCTAATGACCCACTCCTGCACCTCAGTCCCACGTTTCTGTGTTCCATTCAATCCCTCTAGCCTGCTAGACAGGAGTAGTTGGAGTCCACTTACTGTTATAACATAGTGCACAAAAACAGAGGAGACCATTTCGTCCATCGAGACTGTCCCACACGGTTTGGGAGATTTGGAAAATGTAATCGGAAGGCCCAGGCTGGATATGAAAGAGGTTGCTCATCTCTTTTTACAGAGCTTTCACTCTCTGTAAATTGTGCTTCATTTGTTGATCATGTTTGAGACCCAGATTCACTGTGAATACAACCCCCAAATCTCACCCAGCAATGGCTCATAAAATCCGCTGGTCTCCCTGATTGCAACATTCCATAAAAGCCATTCCAGGAAAATAACACCTACTAACTTTCCAATAACAGATTGGGAGAACATCAGAAACAGGGGAAGGACATTCACATCCGAAGCCTGCCTTGCCCTTCACTAAGATCAAGGCTGACCTGCTCCAAGTCTCAAATCTCCCTTAATGTTTAAGTTTTCCTGAGCACTTCCATCGAACACAGAACAAAGAACAATACTGATTTGGAGATGCCGGTGTTGGACTGGGGTGTACAAAGTTAAAAATCACACAAAACCAGGTTATAGTCAAACAGATTTAATTAGAAGCACGCTAGATTTCGGAGTGTCGCTCCTTCATCAGGTGATAGTTAAGTGCTCAAGCCTAACACAGAATTTAGAGCAGAAATTTACAGTGTGATTTAACTGAAATTAAACTTTGAAAAATTGATTGTCTGTTAAGCCTTTAATCTGTTTGAATACCATGATAGTTTCACTTCATTCATATGTAAATCACAAAACTTTGTTTTAAAAAATTGCATTCTCAGGTTAGCTGTTAATAATGGTGATAGCTAGACAATATGTTGAAAGTGGTGCACCCTGTGTTGTCTGTCTATGCCATGATGTTTATATTGATTCTAATCTAAAAAGTGAGATAACGGAGTTTTACATGAATTCATGCAGTTTTTGAGCTCAGAGTTCTACATGAATGCATGCAGGTAGGACCTTCAGCCCTCGACGTTGTGCCGTTTGCCCTACTCTAAGATCAGACTAACCTACATGCTTCAGTTCACTTTGTTCCATTGCCTACCCTAGAGTCTCTTAAGTTTCCCTCAAGTATTTGACTCTACTACCACCGCTGGCAGTGCATTCCACACACCCAGCACTCTCTGTGTAAATAATCTACCTTTGATATCTCCCCTAAACCTTCCTCCAATTACCTTAAATTTATGCCACCTAGAGATAGACATTTCTGCCCTCGGAAAATGTTTCTGGCCAATCACTCTCTCTTTTTTCCAGGTATGGGGACGGCAAACACGAGGGGACACAACTTGAAAGTGAGGGGAGATAGGTATAAGACAGATGTTTGAGGCAGTTTCTTTATTCAGAGAGTAGTAAGGGTACGGAATGCTTTGCCTGCATCTGTCATAGATTCGCCATGTTTATGTGCATTTAAGACGTCGTTGGACAGGCAAATGGACGGACATGGAAGAATGTAGGTGGGATGGGTTTCAGCTGTGTGTGACAGGGCGGCGCAACATCGAGGGCCTAAGGGCCGTACCGCGCTATAATGTTCTATGTTCTATGCCTCTCATCATCTTGTACACCTCTATCAAGTCACCTCTCATCTATTTTTTCCTCCAGTGAGAAAAGCCCTCGCTCCCTCATGGTTTCTTCATAAGACCTGCCCCCTGTCGAGGCAGCATCATGGTAAATCTCCTCTTTACCCTCTCTAAAGCTTTCTTATCCTTCCTATAATGAGGATACCAGAACTGAACACAATATTCCCTGCGCGGTCTGAGCAGGGCTCTATCGAGCTGCAGCATAACCTCGTGTCTCTTAAACTCAATCCCCCTGCAACTGATAGCCAAAACACCATGCGCCTCTTAACAACCCAATCAACTTGGATAGCAACTTTGAGGAGTCTGTGGGCACCGACCCCAAGAACCCTCTGTTCCTCCACACTACCAAGAATCTTCCGCCTAGGAACCCTCCAACCACAAGGGATGAATTCAGATTTCTCCAGCTTCCTCATTTCCCCTCCCCCCACCTTGTCTCAATCCCAACTCTCAAACTCAGCACCACCTTCCAGGCCTGCAATTTTCTTCCTGACCTCTCCGCCCCCACCCCTTCTCCAGCCTATCACCCTCACCTTAACCTCTTTCCACCTATTCCATTTCCAACGCCCCTCCCCCAAGTCCCTCCTCCCTACCTTTTATCTTGGTCTGCTTGGCATACTTTCCTCTTTCCTGAAGAAGGGCTCATGCCCGAAACGTCGATTATCCTGATCTTTTCATGCTGCCTGACCTGCTGTGCTTTTCCAGCAATACATTTTTCAGCTCCTCAGTTTCTCTTCCTGGCTGAGAAAGCTCTTACATCTTCACACAGTCGCACAGTAACAGCTCCTCTCTCCAAAGAAGCAGTTGACAATGGAACATTACGTTTCTCTATGTCTCAGCGATATAAGTATTGCTGATGGAGTTGATCACCACACTCAGAGACGAGAGATAGAGGGAACATAACTCACGGTAAGCAGGGACATCCCATAATAAATATGATATTCAGGAATGTGTGAAAAGGGGAAATGGTAGAATAACTTCCCATTCTGTTTTCCTTCCAGTCCATCATCAGCAGTCTTTTTGCTTGCTTTTCCTCTCTCTCTCTCTCTCTCTCTCTCTCTCTCTCTTTCTCTCTCACTTTCTCTCTCTTGCTGGACATTATCCATTCGACACAAACCTCCCGCTCACCCTTCCATCCATCCCTGATATAATAATATTATTTCTCAGTTGCATTCAGTTTTGATAGTTTCACTGAACTCGAAACGTTATTTGTGTTTTTTTTTCCGACAGACTGCCATACCTGCTGAGATTCTCCAACATTCTTTCAGACGGTGGAGAATTTTATTTCAGATCGCCAGCATCCACATTTGGTGTTGTTGTTGTTTCGCGGGATGCCAGAACCACTGGCAAGGGCAGTATTTGTTGTCCATCACAACTACCCTTGACCACGCGGCCATTTGTCATGGCAATATGGAGGCAACCATATTGTTGTGGATCTGAGGTGACACTTAGTTCAGACAGTGCAATAATGTTAGGTTTCTTTACCAAAGCTTATCAATTAAATAAGAAAAGAAATCCTGATGGTTTATGCTTGCCATGAGTGAAAGTAGGTTTCATTCCAATTTTTGATATTGGAACTTAAATTTAGTCATCGGCTGTGGTAGGATTTCTGACAATGCTTTTAGAGTCATGACTTGCGCCTCTGAATTACACAGTCAGTGTAATTATTACTCTGTTTAAGAGTCCCTGTTATGAAATAACTGTAGAGAAAAGAACACGTTTGTGGTCAAAATATTTGTAACTGGAGGAGAGGTCAGAAGAGAACTGGAGCCACAAAATCTGTCGTTAACGAAGGGGTACATGATGGCGAAGTCAGCAACAGAACTCAGGCAAGTCTGGAGATTGGGGATATTATGAAGGGGGGCGTCGGCAGGTTTGATGACAGAGAGAATATGGAGATATAAAACAGTTCACGGTAAAGAGGAGACTCAAGGTTCCGAACAGTCTTTTACCTTCCAGATGTTTATGAGTAAGCAGTTTGGAAATGCATGAGAATGAAGTGGCGTTTGTGACTGAAAGTTTATGTTTTTGTTAAATATAATCAACCAGAATAGCAATAACATTCAGCATCATTCATAGAATTGATAGAGATAGACGTACCAGGCACACCAATGATAGCGAGGATGGGATAGTACCCAGCTTGAATAATCATCAGTACGGCTCGTATCCGCAACTGTAACCATGGCCAATCCTGAGAAAGCCAGTAAAGACCCGAGGATAAACTCCTGTCCATTGTTGGAACATTCCAGTGTAATGTTCTCAGATTCTGATCCATTGTTGGAACATTCCAGGCTAATGTTCTCAGATTAAAATCCATTGTTGGAACATTCTAATGTTCTCAGATTCTGATCTCTCTCTCTTTCTCTGCAGCTGCTGATCCCAATCTTGTTGAGGTTGACTCTGCGCCGAATACTATGGCATAACAAGTTGAAAGAAGTCCCTAATTATGGAAGAGCGATATCCTCCAGTGACCCAGTTAGGTCCAGGAAGACTGATATTAATCACAGTCACTGAACAAACAGCTGCAGTTAACCCATTTCACGGCAACTCTGATATATCACAATAATACTTGGTTGTGTGGGATTTTGATATCGATGATTATTGGGCTAATGGCACATCTCCAGTTGTAAACATCGAGGTAAAGGAGAGACATAATTCTTTCTCTTCACAAGCTCGATGATTCTGCTGTGTTTTGGCAATATAGGAATTGCTGGGCTCCCGAGGCCGTCTGTGTCTGATCACCAGGCCTGCTGCATGTTTTTGCTTTATTTATATATGTTTAACTTTGACTTTTGTCTGTCCAGCATTAAATGGCTGAGGTGGGTTTAGGCATTTTGAAGAGACACCTATAGAGCCATAGACGATGTAAATACAGTCCATTCCTTATGTTCTTGCAGCCGCGGCCTTGTCCTGTGGAGTGATGGTCAAACTCTTGCAGAACCAGGATTCTTAGTTTTACCTTTCGCCAGTTATTGCTGGAGCCTCAGCAGGGTTGGAAGGCAGTAAATCTCTCCCGGGTGCTACACATTGTCTCTGAGATTTCTCTCTGAAGTGTCTTTTGATGTTCTTTCCTCCTGGATTGGAGAACTGCATGTCAGACAATCTGTTTCCTGCATTTGTTTTTTGACATTTGTGTGCTTATCCGATGATACCATATTGGAGCAGTTACTGTATAGTAGTTAAATAAACTATTATTCTGTTAAGTTTTCCAACAGAATGAAGTTTAGCAAGTTCCTCTTCCTTTTGTTGTCTTTTATCGATAGTCTTCGAATAAATTGTGTTTTGCTTAATGTCGAATATTTCGACAAAGTAAATTCTATCTCAAACACAGCACCTCACATTTATGAGCGGAATGGGCCGAGCTGGAGGAGTGATAATCATGTCAGGAATTATATCGGATACCCAACCCACCTCTCAGATCCAGCCCGGACCCGTACAAGCCCACATGAGGTACCTCTTCAACATAAAGCACTGCGTAGACCAGGCTAGTGTACTGCTCAGCAATCAGTTCAGGATCGAACACTGTTTAGAGCTCACATGTTCACTACCTCTGTGTCCAACAGTGCACTGATCTATAAACTTGGACTCGATGATCTGTCCAGCACAGGGCGCTGTGCAGAACACACAAAGGCATTGTTCTATACACACGGACTGGATATCTGTGCAGCATGGGGAGCTGTGCAGTGAATAGCAGTGAATTTATCTTTTAATCTGGAGCAGTTACCTTCCCAGCATACGCAGCTGTGTGCACCAATCGCTGAATTGCTATGTAACACTATGATAGATCACTGCCCAGCGTGGGGAAACTTGTAGCTCATGCTGGAAGTGACAGGATGTGCAGCACCTCTCCATTTACAGCTCCATATCTCCATTGTGGCATGACACAGGAGTGCTGTGGGTGTGAAATTCACTGCCAGACAGAGATGGCGGGGGAATCAGTTTAAATACCAACAAATGGGAGGAACTTGGTTAAAAGAGAGGGGGAGATTAAGAGAGAATTTCAGAGAAGGATCTGATGGTAGGATTAAAAATTGTGAAATGAGAACATTTCGATAGCATCTTGCAATATAAGCCACTGTTTCTAGGAATGATGGGTGAGCAGGATATTGGTGTAAGTTAAGGTGATTGAGAGTTTTGGATAAGCAATTGTCCTGCAGCGTTGTAACTGGGAGTAGGATCAGCAGAATCTTCGACTCATTGGGCTGAATCGTACAATAATTTGTCTCAGTGCCATTTTCATTGAATGTGACTGAAGGAAAATCTGCACGAGGCAGAGCTAGTTTCCTGGTGTTATCTTATCGAACACAACTGATTAACTACCCATTCCACCCCATGGTGTCCCTCTCATTCAACGCCAGCCCGATTTTCCCACCCATTATGGCTGGCAGTGCTCACTATCGCCCGGATGCCCATGGATATTCATTGATCCCTGGTACTGCTGCCATTATTAAAAGGCCAATGGGCACACGGTTGAGCTTTCTCAGTTTGGAGCTGCCCTGCACAGTTTATCCGAGCATGGCAGATAAGGGAAAATTACACCACAGCTTGTCGACAGGGGCACGGAGGTCCTGGTGATTGTTCTAGTACGGAGGGGGACCATTCTCTTCCCAGAGCATGTTCTGAGCACACCACCCAGCTCAGTGCAGTATCTGCGGTCCGAAGAAAAGTCCAGCAATACAGGAAAAGCATCAATAACCTTCCCCGTTCTGTCAGGATAAGTGTGACCGTATTCTCTCTACTCTCTCACACTCATTGTATATCTGTTAGCGCCTTCCCCAGAATAAGGCTCCAACACTCTCACCACTGCAATGCAGCACTCTCTCTCTCTCTCTCTCTCTCTCTCTCTCTCACCTATGCAATACCCCCACATGGTTATAAAATGTTCTTATGAGTGCACTTTCTAGAATTCTCTGGATGATGTCGGTTGTACAATGTTCCAGATAATTTTCAAAATAATTCAACTTCAGCAAAATGTTCATCCCCCAGCATGTAACGCATCAGAGGAAGGAGTAGAGTTTTACTTTTTTTATATATCACTCAGGATGAAAGTGCATCATGAGGCCATTAAGCCTCTCAAATATGCTCGACTATTCAGACAAAGGGAGCACCTAAACACTTGAAGACTCACTCTCTTCTTGAAGACAGGCGCCACTTTGCAGTTTCGCCAGTTTCACTGGAACACTCCTGTAATCCCGAGAGGTATGGAATATTTCACACAGTGCCGCCAGTCACTCTGTAACCACTTCTATTAAAACAAGCTATGAATTGATGATGAGCTGTTTACCTTTGGTCTTTTCTGTTTGAGAAAAGCTTTGTTCATTTTGTTAGAGACAGTACAAAACTTTCAATTTTGTTTATAATATTGGAACTCTTCGTGCCTTCCCCTGTGAGGAACGATGTAAAATACTGTTTTAAATTCTCTGCCTGTTCCCTGAAACCAGTTCCCCAGTCACATCCTCCAGGTATCCCACATATACTTTCCTGCCTTCCTTCCAAGGGTCACACACACATCATGAATGTTTTTTATTCGATATCGGAAAACTTTTGCGGCTAGTTTCTTTTCATATTTCTTGCCAGTTTTGAAATGTTTTTCTTTGTATTTTGTTTTATACCATCTGCTTCTTGTTCCAAAAGTAAACTTCACAAATGTGGCCGACGCTCGAGCTCACCAATCTGAATTCTTTAGTTTGTGATTGATCAGTATCCTTCAAGGCCTTTGTGCATCAAGGGTGGTTCATCTTCACATCTTCATATCATCTTCTTTTTCACCAGAGCCAAACATTACTGAGAGTTATTAATCAGTACCTGCTTAAATGTTCCCACACCTTCACCCTCCCAACCCCACCCCCACCCCCACATACACACACATCTGCTGACCTTCATCTGTGTCTATTTTCACACTCCGTGTTTGACCAGGTATAAGACATAAATCTGCATTTGAAATGCCTGGCTCTTTTCAATCATTCAGGGGGAACCTACGTTTGGGCTGAACACATGATCAGCGGAGGGTGACTCCATTCTCCCAGTTTCCCTGTCTCTGTCATTTCTGTTCGATGATGCCACGTTCCTTTGGGAAGCTTCCTACATGTCATCCTTTTCTCTCAAACGAGAAATCCCCTAAATCTGATGGACTGAGCTTTCAGCTGTGTCTGTCCCATCTCCCTCACTTCTGCCCTCACTCCGTCCCCTCCTTCCCAGAACAATGATAGTTCTCCTCTTGTCCTCACTTCCTGCTGCACTAGAATCTGCATTCACAGAATCATCCTCCGCCACTTCCACCACCTCCAGCAGGACAGCACCATCAAACACATCTTCCCCTCCCGTCCACTGTCAGAAATTCACAGGGACCATTCCTTCTGTGGCACGCTCCATTACCCAGAACATTTCCCCTCACCCCCATGGCACCTTCTCATGTAAATGCAGAAGCTGCAACTTTTGCCAATTCATCTCTTCCCTCTTCACTGTCCAAGGCTCTAAACACACCTTCCAGGTGTAGCAGCATTTCACTTTTACGCTTTCAATCCAATCTCCTGTCATTGCCGCTCACAATGCAGTCTCCTTTACATTACTGAGCTAAACAGAAACTGCTTTGATGAACATCTCCACTCTGTCTGTAGGAATGACCCTGACATTCTGATTGCTCCCCATTTCAATTACCTACATTGCTCTCAAGATAATGAGAATTCTTTGAGGAGGTAACGACGGGTTGGACCAGAGAGAGTTACTGATCTGAACTTCCAGAAAGCCTCTGATATGGTACCCCACAGGAGGCTGCAGAGTAAGATAAGGACCCATGGTGTCAGAGGACAGGTACTAGCATGGATAAAAGGTTGGCTCTCTTACAGGATGCAGAGTGAGGAAAGAAATTGTCTCTCTCAGGATGGCAGCCGGTGACTAGCAGTATTCCACAAGAGTCAGTGTTTGGATCACAAAATTTCACTTTATAGGTTAATGATCTGAGTGGCGGTACAGAAGGCATTCTGGCTACGTTTGCAGATGAAGCAAAGATAGGTAGAGGGGCACCTAATATTGAGGAGGTAGGGAGCCTACAGAAAGATTTCGACAGTTGAGGTGAGTGGGAAAAGGAGCAGCAGATGGAATACAATGTGGGAGAGTGTGAGGTCATGCACTTTCTTATGAAGAATATAGGCATGGACTATTTACTAAATGGGAAAAAAAAATCACAAATCTGAGTAACAAAGGGACTTGGGATTCCAAGCGCAGGATTCGCCTTAGATAAACTTGCTGGTTGAGTCAGTAGTTAAGAAGGCAGATACAATGTTGTCATTCATCTTGAGAGGAGTAGGATATAATGCTGGGGATTCTGAGGCTTTCTAAGGCTCTAATCAGACCACATTTCCAGTATTTTGTGCCTCATACCTCAGGAAGGATGTATTAGACTTGGTGTGTGTCAAGAGAAGGTTCACCAGAAATGAAAGCTTAACACGTGAGGAACATTGGAGGACTCTGGCATTTTACTCGATGGAGATTAGAAGGATGAGGGCCGATCTAATTGAAACTTACGGAATATTGAATGATCTGGATACAGACAAAATTGGGAGGACGTTGGCACTGGCAGGAGGACACAGGCGTAGAGAAAAGGGAAAACCCATTAGAACGGAGAAAAGATGAAACGTCTTTAGCCACAGAATGGTGAAATTGTGGAATTCCTTACCACAGAAGGCTGTGGAAACCAGATCATTTGGCACCAACGATATAGCCAGGAAAGGGAGTGAGGATCTGAAAAGTGACTCCAGAGAGTTAGTTTGGAAGCTGAAGAGCAGGACGAGTAGAGTAGTGATCTCAGGTTTGCTACCAGTGGCACGAGCTAGTGAGATGAGGAATAGTCAGCGAATGCAGCTTCGCACGTGACTTCGAGGGTGGTGCAGGAGGGAGGGCTTCAGTTACCTAGACCATCGGTATACCTTCTGGTTAAGGTGGGACCTATACACGAAAGACGGGTTGCACCTGAACTGGAGGGGCACAAATGTCCTGTTTGGGAGGTATGCTCGTGTGGTTCAGGCCGGTTTAAATGAGTTTGGCAGGGGGGTAGGAATAAGACCACATGTCTGAGAGGGGGTTAGTTGCAGACGGGACAGTGACAGGATATATTTAATCTTTCAGGAAGGTTTCTCACGCGATGAAACAAAGGGATAAGTTGAAGTGTGTCTACTTTAATGCAAGGAATGTCTGAAATAAGAGTGACAAACTTAGAGCATGGATCAGTACTTGGGGCTACGATGTCGTGGCCATAACAGAGATGTAGGTTTCACAGGGGCAGGGATGGTTGCTTGATGTTCCAGGGTTTAAAACGTTTAAAAATGTTTCGGGGCGGCACAGTGTCTCAATGGTTAGTACTGCTGCCTCACAGCGCCAGAGACTCGGGTTCAATTCCCAACTGAGGGGACTGTCTGTGTGGAGTTTGCAAATATTCCCCGTGGGTGTGTTCCGGTTTCCTTCCATAATCCAAAGATGTGCAGTTTTGGTAAATTGGCCATGCTAAATTGCCCATAGTGTTAGATGAAGGGGTAAATGTAGGGGACTGGTTCTGGGTGGGTTGCTCTATGGAGGGTTGGTGTGGACTTGTTGGGCCGAAGGGCCTGTTTCCACACTGCAAGTAATCTAATTTTATCTAAAAAAGAACAGGATGGGTGGAAAATGAGGAAAGGGTGTAACATTGCTAATCAGAGAGTGCGTCACAGCTACAGAAATGAAGGTTGTTGAGGAAGGGTTGTCTCCTGAGTCAGTATGGGTGGAATTTAGGAACAGCAAGGGAACAGTCACGGCATTTGGGGGTTTTCTACAGATCACCTAATAGCAGTAGAGAGATTGAAGATCTCATAGGCGGGCAGATTCTAGAAAAATGCAAACGTAGCAGGGTTATTGTTATGGGTGATTTCAACTTTTCCAATATCGCCTGGAACCTCCTAAGTGAAAATGGTGTGGATGAAGCCGTTTTTGTCAGGTGTGTTCAAGACCGTTTCCTTGCTCAGTATGTAGATAGACCGACGAGGGGAGAGGCTATTTTGGATTTGGTGCTCAGCAACGAGCCAGGACAGGTGTCAGAACTCACGGTGGGAGAGCACTTTGTTGAAAGTGATCACAACTGCCTCACATGTAGCATAGTCTGCGAGAGTGAAAGGTGCAGTTTCCGAGGGAAGATGTTTAATTGTGGAAAAGGAAATTATGATGCTATCAGACAGGAGTTGGGAAGTACAGACTGGGAGCAATTGTTCCACAGAAAGGGCACAGCAGATATGTGGAGACTGTTTAAGGAGCAGTTGTTGCGAGTGATACACAAATTTGTTCCTCTGAGACAGGTAAGAATGGGTAAGATTAAGGAACCTTGGATGATGAGAACAGAGAAACTTCTCGACAAAAAGAATCAGGCAGCTTACGGAAGATGGAGGAAGCAAGAATCTAGCACATCTTTAGAGGATTACAGTCTTGCTAGAAAGGAGCTCACAAATGGAACGAGGCGAGCCATGATGGGGCACGAAAAAAGGCTTGGCAAGAAGTATTAGAGAGAATCCAAAAGCATTTTTCTCATACGTGAGGAATAAGGGAATAATCAGGGAGAAGGTAAGGCCGATCAGGGATAGCGTAGGGAACTTCTGCATGGAGTCTGAGCAGATAGGGGAAGCCCTAAATGAGTTTTTTGCTTCGATTTTCACCAAGCAAAGAGAACGTGTTGTAAATGAAAACTTAGAGTAGCTGGGCCAGATCAGTCTTGACCAGGTCAAGATTGATGAAGTTGATGTGCTAGCAATTTTGGAAAACATTGAGATGGATACGTCCCCAGGGCCAGACCAGATTTATCCTACACTGCTCCGGGAAGCAAGAAAGGAGGTTTTAAAGTCACTCGTGATGATATTTGCCTCCTCACTCTCCACTGGAGTCGTACCGGAGGATTGGAAGGAGGCGAAAGTTGTTCCTTATTTCAAGAAGGGTAATAGGGAAATCCCTGGCAATTAGAGACCAGTCAGTCTTATGTCTGTGGTCAGCAAAGTTTGGAAAAAGTTCCGAGGGATAGGATTTATGACTATCTGGCAAAGCATAGTGTGACTAAAGGGCAGTCGTTCCTCACAAATCTTCTTGATTTCTTTGAGGTGTCAAGACAGGTTGACTACGGTCAAGCAGTGGATGTGGTGCATGTTGACTTCAGCAAGGTATTTGAGAGGGTTCCCCATTGATGGCTCATTCATAAAGTCTGGAAGGATGGGATACAAGGAGATTAGGCTATCTGGATTCAGACTTGGCTGGCTGGCTGAAGGAAGACAGTGGTTGTAGATGGAAAGTATTCTGCTTGGAGGACAGTGTTGAGAGGGATCCAACAGGGCTACGTTCTTGGGCCTCTGATCTTTGTAGTTTTTATACATGACTTGGATGAGGAGGTTATGTGGTGGGTTAGTAAATTTGCTGATGACATAACGGTTGGAGGTGTCGTCAATAGTATAGGGGTCTTCTGTAGGCTGCAGCGCGACATAGACAGGATGCAGAGCTGGGCTGAGAAATGGCAGATGGAGTTCAACCTGGATAAATGCGAAGTGATGCATTTTGGAAGGTCAAATTCGAATCCTGAATATAGCATTAAATACAGGATTCTTGGCAGTGTGGTGGAACTAGAGGGATCTGGGTGCACAAGTGCACAGATCCTTTCAAAGTTGCCAAGCAAGTGGATAGGGTGTCAAGAAAGTATATGGTGTTTCGGCTTTCATTAACAGCGGGATCGAGTTTAAGAGCCGCAAAGTTTTGCTGCAGCACGACCTGTCCCTTGTGAGACCACACTTTGAATATTGTGTCCAGTTGTGGACGCCCTGCTATAGGAAAGATACAGAGGCCTTGGAGAGGGTGCAAAGAAGGTTTACCACGATGCTGCCTGGACTGGAAGGCTTGCTTTATGAAGAAAGTTTGAACAAGCTTGGACCTTTCTCTCTGGAGAGAAGGAGGAGAGAGGAGATCTGATCGAGGTGTACAAAATAATGAGAGGAATAGATAGAGTCAACATCCAGAGACTTTTCCCCAGGGCAGGATTGACTAGTACGTGAAGTCATAGTTTGAAAATATTAGGAGGAAGGTAAAAGAGAGATGTCAGATGTAGGTAGGTTCTTTACGCAGAGAGTTGTGAATGCATGGAATGCATTGCCAGAGGTGGTGGTGGAAGCAGAGTCATTGGGGACATTTATGTGACTTTTGGACATGCACATGGATAGCAGTGAGTTGAGGGGTGCGTAGCTTTCAGCTTCCTGTCACAGTTCCAAGTTGTGCAGGTTAGGTGAACTGGCCATGCTGAATTGCCGATTGTGTTCAGGGATGTTGATGTTAGGTGTAATACTCTTTGCAGGGTCAGTATAAACCTGTTGGGCTGAAGGGCCTGTTTCCACACTGTAGGGATTCTAAGAAAATGCAGGCTGCTGCAATATTCAAATGAAGCACAACCCAAGCTCGAGTAACACCTCACTTTACACTTTGGTACGTTACAGTCTGTAGGAGTTAATATTCAATTCCATAAATTCACTGTCTGAACCCATTATGGCTGTTCTCCCTTTTCCATACACTCTCCCTCCTGGGCTCCCTAAGTTCGTGTCTTGTTTATGTTGCATTCTACAGAGAAAATCAATTTCTAATATTTACACGTTAATTTACACATTATATATCTGTGTCTCTTTCACCACAATTTAAAGCCCATTTGTCTTTCGCACTGGGCCTCCAAACACTATTTCCCACCTCTGCCAAGATACTAAAACGCTCGTCTTTCAATCCTTTACACGTTTGAAGAAGATTTACACTGGACTTGAAAGATTAACATTGTTTCTCTGACTCACTGATTTCCTTCAAAAATGAAAAGTTACAGAACACATTTTCAATTTAGCAAAGATCATTGGATACAGGAAATCTGAAACAAAACCAAAAATTGTTGGACTTACTGGATGCTTTGAGGAACAGTCACCGAACCCGAAAGATTACCTCTGCTTTCATTCCACAGATGCTGTCAGACTTGTCAGTGTCTTCAGCAATTTCTGTTTTTGAACAACTTTCAAACATGTGTGTCAAAGCTGCTCACACGTCCCTGTCCAACAGGGAGCGCCATACACCGGGAAGTGAATGATAACGCAAGGTATACAAATTCATTTGTTCTGAAACTACATAAGGCTGGAATCACCGACACGACAGAGTCTTAATCATGGTCATGGAGAGAAACCGAGGGAAACACATTCGCTTTAAACAGAAGATGGCATTACTGGAGGGGGAAAGATTCAGATAAAAACGTTAAATGCTTTTGAGGAATGTACAAATTGGAGGCATGGCATCATGGAGAGACCCTAACAGGATAAGAATTTTTCAAAAAGGAAGCGTTCCCACATCAGAAACCGGGATAGGGCACTGTGTACAGGGGAGAAGGGTGACCGGGTCCCCGTGCGAATTGAGGACAGGCAGCAGAATTGTATTGCAGATATTGCTGCTCAAACTGGACATTCATGTGATGCTGCAAATCATAGCAACTGTAGTAGCAGCAGCAGCAGAATTATATTCAACAACAATATAATCTCTCAGTCTACCATTACCATAAAGCCGATCTCCGAATCAGGGATGAGTGTGGGTGAACATGCCATGTCAGAACAGTGTGTACCTAAACCTGATGACAACCCATTCAAGCTACCGCACTTACTGCTTACATTAACAAACAGCAGAACTAACATCTGATAGAGAGGGCGGAATGACTCCAAGACTGTGGCCACTTCTTTCAAAACCAGCTATGAATTACTGCTGACCTGTCTACTCTTACTCTTATCTGTTAGAAAAATCCTTTTTCCTTTGTTAGAGACGGTTCAAGAACTTCCCTCATATTACCATTTTGTTTACACCATTGAAATACTTACTGTGCTTTCCCCTGTGAGGAAAGATGTAAAACACGGGTTTAAGTTATCTGTCTGCTCCCTATGGGCAATTATTCAGTCACACCCTCCAATTAACATCAGTATACTTTCCTGACTTAATTTCACCTAAGGTCACACACTCATCTTGAACTTTTTTTATATGCTCGGAAAAGCTCGTGCTGCTTGTTTTTTGTATTTCTTGCCAATTGACTACACCATATGATTTTTCTCTTTTCCTCCCTTTCTAGATTCATAGTCATATAGCGCAAAAACAGAACCCTTGGTCCAACTTGTCCATGCTGACCAGGTTTTCCAAAGTAAACTAGTCCCATCTGATTACATTTTGTACATATGCCTCTAAACTTTTCCCATTCATATGTTTGTCCGAATGAGTTTTAAATGTTATAGCTGTACTTGCATCTCCCACTCTTCCTCTGACAACTCATTCCATATACACACATCACCCTCTGTGTGAAAACATTGACGCTTCGTCCATTTCAAATATTCCCTCTTTCACCTTAAACCTATTCCTTCTATGGTTGAACTCCCCCATTCCGTGGAAAATCCCTTGGTTATTCACTCTATTCATACCTCTCATGATTTTATAAACTTCTACAATGTCATCCCTCAACGTCCTACACGCTATCTGACACTAACTTTACGAACAAGCATTTAAAGATAAACACTGCAAATTTAGAAACAGTATTCAAATGACAGATAAATAACACTCAGCCCAAGCTTCATACTGTGATTTGTTTTCCTCCATGTTACCACACTAAGGCAACAGGAAACTCTTACGAGTACCAATAAGAGGTCAAACACCTGAATTGCTTTCTCCAATCGTGTGATGATCTCTAAAGTGAAAGCGCATCTCTGGCCTGAACCATATAAGAAGGGGAATTCTTGTACCACACGGTCAGAGTGCAGCTCCCTTTCGCAGAGTGAGATGAAGGCTGAGTATACTTTTTGAAATTTGGATCACAGTGTGAATTCAGTGCAAAGGGGGAGAGGTGTTTTCAATAAGGTTTACGCCAAGAAGGAAACTTTCCAGAATGAGATGTGAGTGGGAGGTGTAAAACAGCATGAATGGAGAGGCCGAGCCACACTGAGACCAAAGGTAAAGTGGCAGCACAAAACGCAGCTTGATGCTACAGCAGAGTAGGTAGACTTGATCAGAGAATTTCAGGTGAAATGGGTAGGGACCATAATGTGAGAGAATGTTCTCCGTAATTTGAGAAGAAGAACCTGGAATCAGGAAGGGGAGACGAGCAGGGAAGAGGATGGAGCAGCAATGGCAGTGTTTTCGGGGGGGGGGGGGGGGGCGGGACGGGGTAAATCAGGAAGCACAGCTGAAATTCATGCTTAACATCAGCTTATGGTCCCTGAAATAAACATTATAAATCTGGCCCTCCACTAATGCTCATCAATAGTATTCTTGAGAGCTTTTGTGAACGATGGTGTTTCACATGCTTATGGAGTTCTTCTTTTGAACAGAAACAATAATTACTGAGCGGTTCAGGATATCTGCTTGAATGTCTGCTCATGTATCCTCACTGACCTTCCTCTGGGTCTATTTTCAAAATCCGCTTCAGACTAGATGTGAGGCAGAAATTCTCAATTTAGATGCTTGGTTATTACATAAGGTTATTACATACTCCTGCCTATTACATAAGGAGGGAAGGAGCGCAGTCAGCACATCGAGATATTAAACAGGAACACCGGAGTCGCCAAGTCAGGTCCTTGAGCTCCTTCCAGATGACCAGGAGGTGGCCATTCAGCATATCGAACCACGTGTACAGAAATAGGAAGATGTATTTGATGCTCCAACATAACAAAGAGTGAAGCAGAGCCTAAACAGATAGACTGTTCTATGTTGTTCCTCCTGGTACTTTACTCGTGGTACATATGTGTCACTTTAACTTGGTTTGCTGAACGTGAGAAGGAAAAGTGAATGATTTGTGCCAAGTCTCAAGGAAATGCCTTCTATCTCCGAGAAGACATTATTGCACTCCTATAGAGGTTAGAAGCTGGTGGGAATGGCGAACAATTTCAGGAGTAAGGCATTAAAGCTACTGGTAGATTTATGAACAGTGCAGAGACACACATCAACTGCATATTTAGACGGTGAGAATTCATTCAGAGCCTGGAGCTCCCTCTCAATCAACATGGGGTCTCCACACTGGTACGTGTGCTACTTGGAATTACATATCATGGGGAAAATGCAATTTCTCACAAATCACCATCTTTTTTTCTGGACATAATAAATGTTAGTCCATCATCCTCAAGTTTAAATGTAATCGCTTGTTATTCTCTCGCTGTGCTACGTATTTCGCTGGATTATACTCTCATATCTTTTATCAGTCAATTATCGTTTACACAATGCAATTCAATAATTTGTTTGCAAAGGTGCAAACATCTAATTGCACAGTTTGTATGCCTTTTCTTTTTTAGATTTTTTTGTAGCCTTAGCCAAAAAGTAAATGTTTTGTTTACTGAACAGCTTTGGCCAACTGTCTGTGTGGCGTTTGCACATTGTCCCCGTGTCTGCGTGGGCGGGTGCTACGGTTTCCTCCCACAGTCCAAAGATATGCAGGTTAGGTGAATTGGCCATGCTAAATTGCCCATAGTGTCAGGGATATAGAGGGTAGGGGAACGGGTCTGGGTGGGTTACTCTTCGGAAGTTCTTTGTGGATCTGTTGGGCAGAAGGGCCTGTTTCCATACTGTAAGTAATCTTAAAAAAAGTGACCCGTTTTTCTGGATTCAAGGGTCAGACACAGAATGTATTTTTAATGGGCTAAGAAACAGAAAGGAATAGAAGACAGTGACTGTGGAGACTGATGAGGAGTAAAGTGACATGCCCCCAGCCCCCAATGTCTTCTTGACAGACAGAATAACATCAAATATAGAGAAAGAAACAGAATATATTCGGAAGAAGGAATTGCAAGTGACAATGTAAATTAAACGGGATAATTTGAAATGGAATGGCCGAATAACGATTGATCAGTGTATGCATCTGTGTGTGAGAGAGAGAGAGAGAGAGAGAGAGAGAGAGAGAGAGAGCCTCTGTGTCTGTGAGAGTGTGTGTGTGTGTCTGTGTGAGGGCGTGTGTGTCTGTGTCGTGTGTGTCTGTGTGTGTGAGTGAATGTGTGTGCCTGTGTGTGTATGAGTGCGTGTGCGTGTGTCTCTGTGTGTGAGTGTGTGTGGGTGTCTGTACGTGTGTCTCTGTGTGTGAGTGTGAATCTGTGTGTGTGGGTGTCTGTGTGTGTGTGTGTGGGTGTGTATGTGTGTGTCTGTGTTTGAGTGAGTGTGTGTGTGTCGTGTGTGTGTGTGTGTCTGTATGTGTGTGTCTGTTCGTTTGAGTGACTGTGTCTGTGTGTGTGTGTGTGTGCGTGTGTGTGCGCGCACGCATGCATGCAGATACATAAGACTGTTCATATGTGTGCACCATATCCAGAATGAACAAGAGATACATAGTTAACAAAAATGATGCACGTGATGTACAAAATTCATAAAACGTTAACATGTTATTTAGTCTTCAGCTGAGATGTTATGTTCCCCTTCTTTTAACGTACCCTCTACCTCCTGCCTCTTCCTTGCATTCCCAGACCTAATCTCTAATTCTTGTCAGGATATATGTTATAAATTCCTGCTTCTTGTGTTCCAATTTATTTCAGTTAAACAATTTTCTACCGGGAAACATATACATTGGCCTGCTAGGTTCTGTCAACAACTGTTGCCTGTCATAATGCTGGAGATCAAAGTTCTGGTATCAGACCGACATTTCAACATATAATTCTGTTTGCACATACCCTGTACAAAGGACCACAACACACAGGAATTGTCAAACCAAATACAGAAATACATCTACATATGTCAGTCATGTAGACTTCTCTATTTTTATATCTCCATGTCGAAATTCTCTCTCTATCTGTCCCTCGATTTCTCTTTTAATCTAATTGATACATCGTCCAATCGTTCTTTCTGTCCTATGCCTCAGACTTCCCTCCTTCTGTTTACAGCTATTGCTCACTTTTGGTTGTGATGTCTTATAATTGAGTAATGTAATTACAGGTCATGAGGGAGCAGTTGGCCAGAGTTAGTTGGAAGGGAAGCTGAGCACGGGAAGATGGTGAAACAGCAATGGCAGAGGTTTCAGGAGATAATTCAGCAGCACATCAGAAATTCACCTCCAAGTAAGAGGAACAATATTCAGCAGAAGACAAGTCAGCCGTGCGTGATAACGAATTCAGGGACAGCATAAAACAAAAGAAAATGCACACAATGTTGTGAAGATTATTAGGAATCCAAAAGATTAGGAAATCTACAAATTCGAGCATGGATAACTAATAACAGCAAATGGGAGGAGAGGGTGAAATATAATATTACGCTTCTTAATCCTGTAAAATAATAATGAGATATATAACAAGGAAGACAGGGAGTAAAAAACAAACAAAGGACTTTTGGAAAATGAGGCTTGAGTATTTATGGGAAGCAATGGAATGGGAGAGGAATTGAACAGATACATTACATCAGTCTTCACGGTGGAAGACACCAGTAAAATGCCAGACTTCAAGACAGTCAGGGTATAGAGGTGAGTATACTGACCTCAGTAAGGAGGAGGTGCTGGGGAAGGTGAAGTTGAATCAATCAGCGAGACCAGTTGGTCTCGTAGTGACACGGAAGGCGATTGTTGTGGCATTGCTGGTGATCTTTCAGTAAACGTTGGAGTAAGGGAGGACTGGTAAATGTAACCTCCCCGTTTAAGGAGAGAGGGACAAGAAGACAGGAAATGTTAGAAGGACTTATTGGATCTTTGGGTTTATGAAAAGATGTGTGGAGTATAAGAACAAGGAAGTTGTGAAGTATATTGGAAATGGTGTGATTAAGCTACAGCATAACAAGAGTTACGTTTACAATGCCATTGTGAATAGCAGAGATGAAAGTACGGTTAAAACAAAGGAAATCAGTTCGAAGCAGACAGGAGCATTAGTGACAAAAAGAATGTTTCCTAGATCCTGCAGTGAGAATGTTCAGATAAGATTGTCAGTAAACAGACAAAAAAGAATATGAAAAGCACAATAAAATCTGTTGCTGATAAGGTCTCAACGTGCAACTATGTCCCCAATCCATATGAAGCTGAAAAAGCAAAGCAAGTGAGACAGCATCCTAGGAACAGGAAAGTCAACGTTTCAGGCTGAAAGACTTCATCAGGATTGGAGTGAGGGAAGGGGAACCGGGAAGTAAATAGAGGGAGGGGCGTGGAGCTGTTGGAAGGGTAGGTGGAATGGCGATGGGGGATGCAGGCAGGGAATTATTGTGATTGGTCAGTGGGAAGGATGCAACAGACATACGGATGGGAAGATGGACAACTTTGGTCAGGTCAGGGAAGAGGACATGGGGTAAGGCTGTGGGTTGAGAGACTTTGAAGCCAGTGAAGTCAATATTGAGACCATTGAGCTGTAAGGTCTCCAGCTGAAATATCAAGTTGTGTTCTCCAGTTTCTGATTGGCTTCACTCTGACAGTGGAGGAGACCAAAGATGGACCTGTTGCCGGATGAACACGGGGAGGGGAGTGATTGAAATGGATGACAACTGGAATGCTGCGTTTGTTCAAGCGTGCAGAGAGCAGATACTACATGAATATGTCCCTGAGTCTCCCTTTGGTTTCCACAACATAGAGGAGACCATGTTGGGAGTTGGAGACGAGCTCGGTGGGCCAGGATCAGGCTCTGTGTGGAGCATTGGTGCTCTACACGAGACAACCAACTCGACTTTCCAGTTACCATTCATTTTAATTTCCACTCCCACTCGCCCAGCGACGTGACCATCCTTAGCCTATCCACTGTCAGAGTAACACCACTTGAGAGATTACCTTTGAAACTGATAGCCCAATGTCCTCAATATTGACTGAAGCTGCTTCAAAAGCCCTCCTCCCAGAGCCTTATCCCTTGTCCCTTTTCCCTGACCAAACCCACCTGTATCTGTTCCATCCTTCCCACTGACCAATCACAGCAACCTCATACCTGCATATACCTACCACCACTATACCTACACGCCGCCCTTCCATATCCCATCACTCCATTTCTGGGCTCCTCTCCCCCTCACCAGTCCTGACGAAAGTTCCAAGATCAAAATATTGCCTTTGCTGCTCCTATAAGTCTGTCTGGTCTGTTGTGTTTATCCAGCTCCAAGTTTATTAACTCTTACCTCCCGCACCTATCGTACTTCCTCCCTCCAAGCTGTGGAACTAGGTGGTCTACATATAAGAAGAAATAAATTTGGACATGTGAAAAGAGCGCAGACACATTCATAATATCTTAACAACTCAATACACACCTTCCAGATGAAGCAGCATTTCATTTGTACTCTTTCAATCCAGTATCCTGTCATTGTTGCTCACAATGCAGTCTCCTTTACATTGGGGAGACCAACAGAAACTGTTTTGAGGAACAGTCCCACTCTGTCTGTGGGAATAACCCTGACCTTCTCATTGCTTCCCATTTCAATAACGTACCTTGCTGTCATGCTAACATTTCAGTCTTGGGCTGCTCTAATTCTCCAATGAAGCACAACTCAACCTTCAGTAACACCTCACTTTAGACCTTGGTACGTTGTATCCTGAAGGAGTTTTTATTCAATTCCATACTTCCACAACCTGACCGCAGTATGGCTGTTCTCCATTCTTCGCACATTCTTTCTCCTGGTCTCCCAATGAACTTGCCCTGTTTGTGAATCATTTGTCTTGCACTTAATTAAGATGCTGCCAGATCTGTTGTGTTTCTCCAGAAATGAGAAAGCACATTTGCAATTAACCAAATAACTCTGGATACTTGAAATCTGAAACGAGAACAAAAAAGAAACTGCGAGCCTTGAATAATGCTCACTGCACCCAAATGATTAAGTCTGCTTTCACTACACGGATGCTGCCAGACCTGCTTAATTTCTATAGCAATTTCTGCTTTTCACCACGTTTCAAAGACATGTGTCAACTTGGCTCGAACGCCCTGTTCACCCTTTAGCGCCATATGCCTGGCAGTGAAAGACACAATTTCCGTGTCTCTGAAATGGCGTAAAGCTGGCATCACTGACACTACAGAGTTCTTACTGTTAGTCAGGGAGAGAAACAGAGTGACATGCATTCACTCTAAACACAGAAGGTAGCACATACTGGAAAGAACATAGAAAGAATATAGACCATAGAAAAATACAGCGCAGTACAGGCCCTTCGGCCCTCGATGTTGCGCCGATCCAAGCCCACCTAACCTACGCTAGCCCACTTTCCTCCATATGCCTATCCAATGCCCGTTTAAATGGCCGTAAAGAGAGAGAGTCCACCACTGTTACTGGCATGGCATTCCATGAACTCACGACTCGCTTAATAAAGAATCTACCCCTAACATCAGTCCTATACCTACCACCCCTTGATTTAAAGCTATGCCCCCTCGTAATATCTGACTCCATACGTGGAAAAAGTTCTCATGGTCAACCTTATCTGAACCCCTAATCATCTTGTACACCTCTATCAAGTCACCTCTCAACCTTCTTTTCTCCAATGACAACAGCCCAAGTGTCTCAGCCTTTCCTGAGGATTCAAATGATTATGTTAAAGGGTGTTGGGCAATGAGACAAATTGTAAGTGTGATACCATGGAGAGACCCTCAGTAGAATGAGAATATAAAATTGGAAGTGTGCCACATCAGAAACCAGCGTAGGTCACTGAGTACATGACTGATGGGTGACTGGGACTTGGTGTGAACTGGGGCACAGAGAGCAGGACTGCATTTGAGATATTGCACCTCAACCTGCGTGTTCCATGTGACGCTGTAGACCACAACAGCAACAGAAGCAAAATTATATTCAACCATCATCTGTAACTTTTTGCCTGGGACTATCCCTCAGTCTACCATTACCAATAAACGAATCTATGCTTCAGCGACGAGTGTGGTGAACATGCCAGTGCAAAACTATGTGTACCTAAAACTGATGGCAAACAATAAAGCTACCACACTTGACTGTTTACATTCCAAACAGCATGATTACCATCTGATAGGGAGGGCTGAATAATTGCAAGACCAAAAGATCAGTTCGAAGCTCTACAGTCTTGCCACATCCAATCATAAATGGATTAAACAACTCACTGCAGGACAGGGCCCAACACATGTCCCCCTCCTTAATAATGGAAAAGGCAAGCATGTAGTTATTTGCGACATACTCAGCCAGAAGTGTTGAGTCAATGATTTAACTCACCTCGTCAGTATGCCCACAGAATTACAGATGGCAGTGGAGGGTTGCTTTTCAAACTCAAGGCTTGTGACCAGTGGTATGCTACTCTATGTGACATGAAGAAACATCTGAACACAGTAGACATGACAAAGGCAATGTACAACAAGTCGTGTCCCTGGGGAAGCTGTTTCATTCCTGTTCCAAATCTGACATCTATCTGGCCATGTAGAAAATTGCACAACTTTGACAACTCCCTTAAGAAGAGAATAATTACAGTATGACCAACATCACCCCCTCCATTCCATCATGACAGTCAAATGGTTGGGTGTTCTTTTTGACAAAGTTGTCAAGCAGCACAGAAATAAACTGCTCAGCGTGGTTTGCGATAGCTCCCTATGTGGCAATGGAAATGTCACTGGATTACTAATCCAGACCAGGCTAATGCTCTGGCAGCTGGTGGGCGTTAATAACAGTTAATAAAATATCGATATCTAAAATCTGGTGTCAGTAATAATGACCTTGAACCCAATGTCAATTGTAAACAGCAATTTGTTTCCCCAATGTACTTTCAAGAAGTGAATCTCACGTGTTTTCCTGGTCTAACCTAAAAGCGACTCCAGACAGAGGTTTCAATGGTCTCTGAAACAGCCAAGCAAGGCATTCAATTGTATCAAACTGCTTCGAGGTTTTAAAGGATAAAACCGGTCAGAACACTGGGCACTAACTTCTGCATCGGAAAATGTAAACACAGGCCTGTCAACCCTACAGACACGCCCTTCCTAACATCTGAGAGCTTGTGATAACACTGACAGAGCTTTCCCACATCCAAACATTGGGAAAGGAGTAGGTAATTCAACACAGTGAGCCTCCCACGTTCTCACCATGCAGTCCTCACTTTGTCCTAATGTAATGGAAGGATGTGATCACAGTTTCCAGAATGCTGAAATGCCGACATTTCGACAGTATCCTGTAACATGAGCCAGTGCTTCATGGAATGATGGGGGAACAGAATATTTGTGTGATTTCAGGAGAGTTTTGGATTAACATTTGTTCTGCAGCTTTGTAAGTGGGAGTTGGGTCAGAACAGACTTCGACCCATTGGGCTGAATCTAACAATAATTTATCTCAGTGGCATTTACATTGAGCGTGACAGAGGGATCGTCTACACGAGGCTGAGCTAGTTTCCTGGTGCTAACTTATCTAATTCACTTCATTAACTACCCATCCCACCCCATGGTGTCCCACTCATTCAATACCAGCCCGATTCTAACAACCATCATGGCTGGGGGTACTCGCCATCGTCTGGATACCCACGGATATTCCGTGATCCCTGGCATTGGTGCCATCTTTAAAAGGCCAAGGGGCACACGGCTGACCTTTCTCAGTTCAGAGCTGCCCTGCACAGTTTACCCCAAGCATGGCAGATAAGAGGCAATTACACCACGGTTTGTCGACAGGGGTATGGAGGTCCTGGTGAATGGGCTAGCACAGAGAAGGACCATTCTCTTCCCAGAGGGGGCCACACCACCAGACCTACCGAGCATGGTCTGAGCTCACCACCCAGCTCAGTGTAGTATCTGCGGTCTGAAGAAATGTCCAGCAATACAGGACAAGCATTAATAACTATCCCTGCTCTGTCAGGATAAGGGTCACTGTATTGTCTCTGCTCCCTCACACTCACTGTATTTCTGTGATAGCACCGACCCCGAGCAAGGCTCATGTGCCATCACCCTCACTATTGCGTGCAACACCTTCCCTCTCTCTGTCTCTCTCTGCTTCTCTCAAATCCAGTATACCCACTACATTAAGAACGCTGCATGTGTACAACACTGTGGACAGACCCGGACCGAAAACCTCTTCATTCCGTCGCCCCCCCCCCGGCCCCCACCTAGAGCAGTACGATCAGCAGGCACCACACTCACTCACTCCCTCCCTTTCTCCCAATCCAGGAGAAAAAGGCTGGAATAGGACAGGAAGGGCCAAGCCGGGTGGTGGAGTGCCGGACATCTTTTCCATTAGACCCTTCCCCCGCCATGTGGGGAGGACCCTGGTATGAGTCGGAGAGGACGGGGTGCCTCGTGTGGAGATTCTGAAACATCCATGTCCCACGGACCGAGTAAGGAGCAAGGTTCAGTGAAAGGTAATTCTCACGTTAAACCCGCTGGCAGCTCCGTTCCGTTTCCCCCATTCCAACTTAGAAACCTTGGCCCTGATGCCATCTCGCTTTTTTATGGAGCTGGTACAAATAGAATACCCACGGTCTTGGTGGGCAGGAGGGTGGGTTCATAACACATCGTCACCACCACCTCCCAGGAAGGGAGCACGGAGACTCCCTCCTACACTCCTCCTGTAAAAAGCTCAGATACTGAAACTAAGAAAGTTACTGCTCTCCTCACTTGTCCTGACATCTTCAATAATCTGTGCTCAAATACACCCAGGTCCCTCTGCTCCTGCACCCCGTTTATAACTGTACAGCCTGTTTTCCTTCCATAGTACATCACCTCATAATGTCCTGAGTTGATTGTCGGATGAAATCTACAACAAGTTGGCGTTATCCTGTTGTTGTTGTAGTACACTGCCCTCCACATACTTTGCAATTCTTCCAGGTTTGGTGACATCAACAAGCATCGAAGTTGTCATAGTGTCAGACTCCAGTCAAAATAACTGAAAGAGAATGTGGCGCTGCAAAAGTAGAGCAGGTCAGAAAGTAATGACTGCAGATGTTGAACATCAAAGCCGACAGTGTGGTGCTGGAAAAGCAAAGCACGCCAGGATAGAATTCGGATTACAGACAGGACTGATGAAGGTCTTATACCTGTACTGACAATTCTCCTGGTCTTCGGATGCTGCCTGACCTGCTGTGCTTTTCAGGCACCACATGCTCAGCTTTGATCCCCAACATCTGCCGTCCTTACTTTCTCCTGCAGAACAATTGAAATACTGACAGACTCACTGGTGTGATCAAGGCATACACTGATAGCAAACGAGCGTCAAAAATAACAACACACATCCCAAAGACCCAGAGAAAAAAAAAGTCATGCTGCAAACAGAGAAATAGAAACAATGTGGCACACCTTACTGAGTGGGTGAAATAGTGAGAATTTATCACAGAGAAAGAGAAATACCGATCGACTCCCATGTTTGTCTCGTGTCAGTATATCTGTGTGTCTGTCTGTGTGTGTGTGAGCGCATGCCCATTTATTCGTATGTCTGCATCTGCGTGTATGTATTAGAGTGTGTAACTGTGCGTATTAGCATTTGTGTGTATCTCTGTGTGAGACTGGTCTGATGATCCCTGCGTTGCTTAATGTGATGGAATTCGACATTCTGCTGGCCTCTCCACTCCACTGCATAGACTGTGATGGAGGGTGAAAACCGTCTGGAATTCAGTCAGAGAGGGTGGGCAGCAGGTCACAGCATCATACAAGCTAACAGCAACATTAATAGAAATACACACAGACACACTCACACACACATGCATGCAGTCTCTCTCTAGAGGGGTGTGGAGAGGATTGCAGCTGTACTGGGGCTTATATAGAGAAATGTCTGGGCCCCCTCTGCCATGTAGAATTAATTTGTCTTTGGGAGGTATTAATGACAAACAGTGCACATATTAAGGAGTGTTTCCACAGCAGTTGTCTTCAGTGAACCATTGATGGAATGAGACGAGATAATTTCATTGCACGTTCTGCTACTTGCATTTGATTTGCTCTGCACTCTGACAAATGATAAGTGCGAAAGCATTCTCAATGACCCAATGTGCCAGCAGATCAATGCTAGACATGTCCACCTCCTTCTCTAATATCTCAGAGACAGCATTGCAAGGGATCAGACAAATTCCTTTCTGTTGCCAAGGCTATTCTGTGAAGCATCGCATAGCCGCACAATGTGAGTGATTCGCAGTAATTGATACATTCTCAAACAAACGATGAGCTCTCCACTTTCCTCCGGTAGTCTAAAGATGTGCAGGTTTGGTAGACTGACCATGCTAAATTGTCCATAATGCCCAGGGATATGGAGCTTACATGGATTAGCCATGTGAAACACAGGGTTACCGGGATGGAAATGATTGTGTGACATTCTATAGCAGGTCAGTGTGAACTAGATGGACTGAATTCCACACTGATCGGATTCTATGAAACCTGTTGGTTGCACAGTGGAGTTGGTGAACCAGCAGTAGTTGATATTACATCCTTTTAAACAAACGAGGAAACAAGGTATTATCCCCCATTTCAATTAATCCACTGTTCCCAAAATAAGAGCGATCCCATTACACATTGTTACAGATGAGATCAGAACTCTGAAAAGTGATTAAGATGTTAATCTGGACCCTAACATTTTCTTATTTAAAGGTAAATGTAAGGTGCCATGTTCCAGATCCAATTCAATTGATCAAACGAATTGACATTACGCAAAACACAAATTATTCGAACACAATAGTAAAAGTATAATCAAAGAAAGATGAACGTGGAATAACTTAACTCGATTGGAAAACTGAGCCAAACTTAAAGAATTGTTTTACTACTAAACAGTTACTGTTCCAATGTGGGAACAGCTCATAAATACACCCTGGGCAAAAAATTCAGAAAAACAAATTGCAGGGCAACGCAACTCCTGCAACCCAGAAGGGAAAATTCAGAGAGAGTAGCAGCCAGCTACATGTAGTACAGTTTCCAACCCTGTTGAGATCCCGGCTACAACTGCTGCAAACTACCGACTATACGCCCTGGTTCTATGAGAGCTTGACTGTACTCATTGAGGCTGCTTCTATTGTTCCAAATTTAAGAAAAATAAACTAAGGCCTCACAAACTATTTGCTCTAGTTGCTCTGGAAGATTGCTCGATACCTGTGCCTGGAATTAACTTTAAAGAGCCCAGGATAAAATAATTTATCAAGATAGTCTGATTTCTCTTCACAGAAGTTGCCAGTTCCGCTGATATTTTCCAAGATATACTGTTTTTTTGTTCATGATTTACAGCAGAACATTGTGAGTAGAGTTTTATTTTGATTTTCTTCTTGTGAAACTGAAGCCAGTGAGTGCTCCAGGGATCAGTCTAGTTCCGTTATCAGAAGTTATTTTGGTTTCCGGGAAAAAAAAATCATTTGATTTAGAAACTTCCAAAGGTACTTCACTTTATTGCTTCTGAGTTGAAGCCCTTGTATTAGGAAGGATATGCATTTTAGGTCTCTGTATAAGTGATTTTTCTCCTGCACTAAACAAGATCTTGAAAACCGTGTATCAGGTGAATACCTGATGGACATTCCCTCTTGTATGGGACACTAAAACTAGGAAATCCATTTTAAGAACAAGTATTCACTTTGACACAGATATTGGAAAGTCATTAACTTTTTTTTATAAAAAGCAAAAGAATCATGGTCACAGAGTCGAACAACATGGAAGCACACCTTTTGTTCAACTCATACTACAAGCCTAAGTTTGACCCATATCCCTCCAAACATTTCCTATTCTTGTACCTACCCAAACATCTTTCAAATGTTGTAACTGTACCTGCACCCACCACTTCCTTTGAAAGTGCATTTCTAACACTAATATCTCTATGTAAGAACAAATTGCCCCACAAGTACTTTTGAAATCTTTCTCTTCTCACATTAAATTATTCTTGCTGGTTTAGAAATCCTCCGTCCGAGGGAACAGAAACATGCCATTCACCTTATCAATATTCCTCATGATTTTATACTGTTACCCTTGAATCTTCTGCAGTCCGGGGAATCAAACATATGATCCGATCCAATCTCTCCTTATACCCCAGTCCCTCCATTCTTAGCAACGTTCCTGGAAATATATTTTAACCCTAATCAGCTTAATAATGTCCTTCCTCTGTCTGAGTGATCAGAATGGACTCAGTACTCCAAAAGAGGCCTTATCAATGCACTGTACAACCTCAGTATGAAATACCGACACCTATAGTGAAACGTCTGGGCGACCAAGGCAAACGTACTGAATGCCTTCTAAAATCCTTTTTCCACGTTTGATATAAAGTTCAAAGACTTATGTACCAAAATCCCTCGATCCCTCTGGCCTAAAGTACTACCTGGGGCCGTATAATTATGTGTTTTACTTCATGCACTTGTTTATTTTACCAAAATGCAGTACCTCACATTTACCTTATCTAATCTCCATCTGTCACTCCTCAATATATTGACCCAATTGAACAATATCTCTTTGCAATCGCAGACACCTGTCTCACTGCCCAATATAACAGCAATTTTGGTGTAATCTGTAAATGTACCAACCATGCCTTCGATATTATCATCCTAACCTTTTACATCAATGACAAATGAAAGTCCATCCAGTACTGATCCCGGTGGAACACTGCTTGTCGCAGTCTTCCAGGCCAAAGCAAAATCCTCTATTCTGTCTCCTTCTGTAAAACCGAATTTACATCGAGTTATCAAGCTTACCCGCAATCCCATGTGCTCTAACTTTATTAATTAGTCTACCGTGCAGAACCTAATCAAAGGCTTTGCTAATGTTCATTTAAACAACATCTCCCATTCTGCTAAAATCAATCTTTCTGTTTAATTCAATTAAAACAAACTAAAAACATGTTTGTAAGACATGATTCCTCTCATACAAAACCATTCTGACCAATACAAATCAGCCATTCCCTTTCCAGTCATGTAAATCTTATCTTTCAAAATGTCTTCCAACAACTTACTCGTCACCAATGTCAGACACGCAGACTATCGTTTCCATACTTTTCCTTCCAGCCTTTCTAAAGATGCAGTCTTACCCACCCTCCAGTCCTCCAGTAAATTACTTGTGTGTATAAATGATTCAACTACATCTGCTGTGTTCCCATAGTTTCAAAGAACAAAGATCAATGAAAAAATAACGAAGAATATTACAGCACAGGAACAGCCATTCACGCCTGCAAGCCTGCGCCGACCCAGTTCTTCTATCAAAGCATATTTTCTAAGGATCCGTATCTCTTTACTCCCTGCCCGTTCATGTATTTGTCTAGAGAGGTCTTAAATGACACTATTGTGTCCACCATAATACCACTACTGGCAACGCGTTCCAGGAACCCCCACCCTCTGCATAATGAATTTACCACATCTACCTTCCATCAACAGATCCAATCTCATGGCTCCTAGAAATTCAGTTCGCCACTCTGGGAAAAAAATAATCTTCTTGCTATCCACCCTACCTATACCTCTCATGATTTTGTAGACCTCATTCAGATTCCCCCTCCGCGATCTCTGTCTTTCGAATGATAATAATCCTAATCTACTCAACTTCTCTTCATAGCTTGCACCCTCCATATCAGGCAATATCCGAGTCAACCTATTCTGCACTCTCCAAATCATCCAAATCGTGTTGGTAATGTGGACGACCAGAAATGTTCCAAATATAATGCTGAACCATAGTCTTATTGAACTGTAATATGACCTGCCAAATACTGTACTCAATACCACGTTTGATGATGGAAAACATTTCATACGGCTTCTTGACAAATCTAATGACCTACAATGCCACCTTCAGGGATCAAATGACTTGAACACCCAGAAATCTCTCTGTACATTAATTTTCCTCTGACAATTCCAATTACTGTATAATTCGCTCTTGAATTGTATCTTCCAAAATGCATGACCTCGCATTTGACAGGATTGAACTCCATCTGCAATTTCTCAGCCCAGCTCTCCAACCTACATATCTTTCCTTCCACAATGCCCTGGCATGCACATGATCCTATTCTCGAAATTGATCAATCCTTATGGTTACTCAGACCTTGCACGCACACAACACCCAAATCGCACTGCACTGGTCTTTTGTTGTCACAGTCTCTCTCCATATAAATAATCATTTGCTTTTTTTATTATTCATTCTTAAGTGCTAGACCTCACACTTTATTACAATGAACTCTATCTTCCAATTACATAGTGCAGATTACTTACATCCATATCACACTATGCACTCCAACCTATCTTTACCATCATGGAATATGCATTGATTGCATTCTACATCTCCACCCCCCACACATACACACACACACACACAGAGACACACGCGCGCGCGCACGCACACACACACACACATACGCACACACACACACACACCGCAAAGAAAACCTTTAATACAGAGAATAAGCAACTGGGAGTCCAAGGGCTGACATTTGTGGTAAGCCACTTATTATCGCTCTCTGAACTCACACAGACATATTCATCAAGACTCACTCCTTTGTGTCTTCACAAATGTTCAATCTCTGAACAATAACCCACAAGTTCCTACCTTGTGCAATACACGCTTTATATGGTTGTTCATAAGATGCTTACCAAATCTAATTACACAATCTAAGGGTTCACTTTTATTATCACTGCTTCTCCTTTTCAGATTACTCGATTGAGTCTGTTCAATTCCATTAAATTATTGTAAATCACAATTTATTTTCCTGAATAATGGACTAAAGCAGTTTCCTAATAATAGACATAAGGCTACCTGGCCCTTATTTCCATGCTTTATGCCTTCCTCCTTCCTTGAAGACAGGCATCACAGTAAGACCTTTGAATCCACTGAAATCCCCTTGGACTGTAGTGATATTTCAACAAATGCCAGGAATATGTCTGGAGCACATTCTTTCGAAATCTGACTACTTGCTTTTGGTGGATAGTTTATCCATAATCACGCCCTTTATCAAACGAGTTCTCCTGAAAAAAAGGCCTGCGATGCTTTGGGATATTCTCTGTCGAAACAGTGTCACAACCAATATAAAATAGTTGTTTGAGTTATTTGAGAGTTTCCGTTTTTCCTGTGTGTAATTTCACGATGTCATCTTCCAATTGTTCCAAAAAAAGGTTTTAGCTATTCTTTTCTTTTTCTTCTTTTTATTTCCACATGGAGCCTCATGTCATTTTTGTTTATACTTTGCAACAATTGACCTTCCTAAATCAATTGTCTCCAACTTTATTCGCTTTACAGCTTTGAACTAGTGGCCTCTAAAAAAAAAGTCCCAAACTTCTGGTCTAGCAGCAGTTTTCATCATTTGTGCGCCTGTGTTGTCATTAGGTACTCACCCTGACTATATTTGCTTATCATACAAAGTTTACAATCTCATCAATTCCTTTTTGATGTTTTAAAATTTGTTCACGGAATCATTGGCTAGGTCAGCATTAATTGCCTATCCCTAATTGCACAGAAGGCAGTTCTGAGACAACCATATTGCTGTGGGACGCGAATCACATGTAGGCCAGACCAGGTAGGATGGCAGATTCCTTCTGTAAAGGACTTTACTGAATCAGAGAGGTCTGCCCAACAATTGACAATGGATTCATGGTCATCATGAGATTTTTAACTCGAGATTGTTTTCATGGAAATAAATTTTCACTATCTGCCGTGGCCGGATTTGAACTCGGGTCCTAGAACGTTATCGGAACCTATTCAACAATCTAGCGATAATACCACAAGGCCATCGTCTCCCAATCATGCTCGATTGTTGTGAAATGTTAATTTAAATATCTGCCAATTTTATCAACTGAACTTCCTTTCAGTCTATTTTCCAGCTCGTTGTTAGCAACACGTTCTTGAGCTGTTGATAATAACATAAAAACTAGGAGCAGGAGTAGTTCGTCCAGCCCTTCGACCCTGCTCCGTCATTCAATAAGATTATGGCTGATCTTTTTGTGGACTCAGCTCCATTTACCCAACCTCTCACTGTATCCGTTATTTTCTTCCATTGTTAGAAAAAAATACCTTATTTTAAAACAGTTTTCTGAATAGCGTTAATTACTTCCCGGGCAAGGAATTCCACAGATTAATAACCCTCTGGGTGAAGACATTCTTTCTCAATTCAGTCCTAAATCTGATTCATCTAATCTTGCAGCTATGCCCTCATAGCCTAGCTTCACCTGTCAATGGAAGAATCCTCTCTATTTCTATCTGATACATTCCCTTCATTGTTTCATATGTTTCTCAAATTCTCATTGTTCTGAATTCCAATCAATATAATCCCAATCTACTCGGTCTCTCCTCATAGATCAACCCTCCCCCCCCCACCCCACCCCACCCTTCAACGCCGGAATGAACCTCCCCTAAACTCTCTTCAGTGCCAGTATATCCTTTCTCAAGTACGGAGACGAAATCTGCGCACAGTACTGCAGATATGATCTCACCAGCACCTTTGTACAGCTGCAACATTACCTTTCTGCTTTTAAACTCAACCCCTTGAGCAATGAAGGAGAAAATTACATTTGCCTTCCTAACCACTTCTTGTACCTGCAGACCAAAAGTCAGCAATTCGTGCCTGATTCTTCTCAAACTTCCAAGGGGTTTTCCCATGTGGATTCAAGTATGATCGGCTGACGATGACTAACATGGAGTTTCAATGGATTGACAGATTGTGAAAGTTATGAGTCAAAGTTGCTGATATCCCTGTCTGACAGGGAGCTTCAGGTGTGACGCTTTGGGAAGTGAATGAAAATACAAGCAATGACACAGTACCACCAACTGTACAGGGGCTCAAATCATGGTCAAGGAGGGAAACAGAGTGAAACACATTCATTTTAAGCAGAAATCTGGAAGGGAAAACACATTTGAAGGTCTATGAGAAATGATTTGACGAATGAGACTAATTGGAGAAGTGATGCCAGAGAGAGACACTGATAAGGATGAGAACATTAAAATGAGATATTACCACACCAGAAGCAACTGTAGGTCAACAATTATATGGGTGGTAAATGAATTAGACTCCATGTGATGATGGACAAGCAGCAGACTTGAGGATAAACTGAGATTCTTGGAGAATATAAAGTGAGACGCCAATAAGACGATTATTAGAACAGTTGAAACTGAAGCAGACCGAGACATGGATGAATGTTTTCAGAAGCAGTGTGTCTGAGGCAGGGATACAGATCGAGGCTGCAACAGAGCTGGGAAATGGGGAAAGTTTTGGTGACAGATACGAAAATTAGGAAGAAACTCAATTCACTTCAAAATAGAATGCTGAAATTGTACACAAACTTGTTCAGGCTCAGGTAAAAGCTGGGAGAGGAATAAAGTCAGTGCATGTGGGAGATCACAGCAGAGTTTGATGATACGGGCTCCTCTGTTACAAGAGAACAGTCAGTATTGGTTAATTCAGGAATAATCTATGAAGCAGAAGGCAGAACTAGAAATGAATTCATTTACAAAATAGACCATGCCACTAATTCTATCATTGATATGATACTTAGAATAAAGACTTCACTATTTAGACAATGTTATTGCTTCCAAAAGATTGATCACCAAAACAAAAGCATGGCCTGTGTAAGATAGAGAGCACAACTCCCTCATTGTTTGTGTGGAGGGAGATGCGGTTGGGTGGAGTGGTATTGGACATTTCAGTAAGAATGCTGGACTACAGTTATGTAGGAATTCGTGAGTTTACATCTTGTATCGTATTTGCAGATTTGGTCAGTCGTTTTGGTATGTAGGGGTAAAAACAATGACTGCAGATGCCTGTATTCCTGCTGAAGGGCTTTTGCTGCTCCTTGGATTCTGCCAGAACTGCTGTACCTTTCCAGCACCTCTCTAATCTAGTTTTTGCAAGTATGCAAATACCTTGTATGCTGTCCAGAAAAAGTTTAATAATTTGAAGCTTCAGATATTCAGATTATCTTTGAGAAAAGGTGATAAGCTGGCCTTGTTAACATGAGTGTCCTCAGGAGAGAGGAATGAACTTATAAAGTGCTGTATAATATTCACATAGTGCATATGAAAATGAGTATGTAAATTATTGGTGGGTCCACCTACAGTTTTAAAATTGTTATTTAATCTTTTGATATCATAAATGATTTGTGTACATTTTTAACACTGTGTCAAAGAATGTGCAAAGGTAGGCAGCCGAACTGGCTTGTGTTTACCCTGATTTAATTAGATCACGCTGAACTGATTATACCATTGAACCTGCATTCCCAACTATTCTGCAAATGTTTTCAGCCCTTTCCTGACCTAGAACCTATCTACTTCTGTCTTTAAAAGGTGTTTAGGGTCTCTGCTTTCACTAAATTTTCAGGTAGAGAAATCCAAAATAAAACCACCTGCAGAAAGGAAAGTTAATTGATGTTTTGAATGGGTGATCCCTCATGTTGAACAAATGAACGACAAGTTTGCATGTTACCTGTACGTCGAAGCATTCTATCCACAGCTAATCTGTCAGGATTCAATAAAATGTCTATCAGATCGTGAGCCAACATTGTCTATTCAACAAATCAAGTCTGCTCCACAATTCAGTACAATCATGGCTGATTGATAATCCTCAAATCCCGTCTCCTTGTCTTATCCCCATAGCTCTTGATTCCCTTACTGCTTAGAAATCTGTCCACCATCTGCATTGAGTAGATTTAGCAACAGGGTTTCAACAGGCCAATCATTAAATAACCCAATGAGAGAGAAGTACTTCTCATCTCCATCTTAAAAAATATGCTCCCTTTGATTGAGGCTATACTCTCTGGTCCTGGACTCTCCCACAAATTGAGACAACCTTGTTGGCAATGAACCTGTCAAGCCTACTGACAATCTGATTTTGTTTCCATTAAGATCTCCTCACATTCTTCCAAATTCCAATGAGTTTTGACTAAGCTACTCAATCTCACTCTATAAGAAAATATCACAATTCTCAGGATTAATTCTGTGGACCTTCTCCCATCTGCTACCAACACATCTATTATCTCCTCCACATATGTCCTTAGAAACTTAGACCAGAACCGTTCACATTTGTGCAGGTTCAGGCAGCGTAGAAACGTGTACATGTTTAGAATGATATTTATGCACCACCACATTTGAAATAATTGTTAATCGTGCAATCCAACTTTCCTATTTTTGCAGAATTGCATGCCAACGTTTTGACTGTCAAGCTGAGGGCCTGAAATTCCTGAGTCCTTTCTTTTGTAAATTAGATTCAACTCTTCTATTTTGCCTGATAATGTTATTCGGTACAAACTTTCCAATGTTATATGCCAGATGCCAACTTTGTGCGCACACCATATTTCTTTTCTATCTCACGTTAAACTCCTTGCATCATCCTCACCATTTGCCTTCCCACTTCTGTTTGTGTTACTCACAGATATGGAGATAGTACTTTCATTTCTATCACCCAAGTGATTGTGCAGTTAATAATTCGGGCCCCAGCATTGATCGCTGTGGCACCGCACTGGTTAAGGTCATCATCCCAAAAATAGTTCCTAGATGCTTCTCTTTCAGCGGATCATCTCTACAGACATGTTATACTCAATTAAACTATCAATTTCCTCAATGAGGACAGGAATTACACCCATGCTATTAGTATCTTTCTGTTTGATAAACTAGCTATCTCAGCAACTTAACTTACCAACATCCAGTCCCTGACACAACAGAAACATTAACATCTACATTTATATTCAATCTTGCTCACAATAACTGATACAATTCTGTGACGTTGCCCCATTACTTATTGTACCTGCATAAAACGTTTTGCAAATAAAGCAGAAGTGCACCAGATTGCATTGAATCATATAACTCTGTCAGCTCTCATCTTATTTTCTTTCTTCTAATGGACGATTTCGCAAATGTTCGTCTCATACATTTGCTTCATCTTGTTTATCTGACCTAACATTAAGTTTTTCAAACGATAAAAATGTGATTGATATTAATTATTTGCATATTTTTAAGGGTGGGGGTGCATGTTTTCATACTCCTGTTAAGAGGGGGATCGCGAATTTATAGGGTGGAGGAGAATGTTGGATAGAAATCAGAAAGGAGTCAATCACGATGTTGTTGAATGTCAGAAAGCGAGGGGCCAAATAGCCCTCATCAGCTTCTACTTTCTATTCATATTCCTGGACAATTACTTTCCGGAAGACCTCCTTTTTATCAATATTATCTAGAACATTACAGCACAGTATAGGCCCTTTGGCCCTCGATGATGTGCCGACTTACAGAGCCAACTTAGAAAAACACCATCTAACCTACACAATTGCATTTTCATCCATATGTCTATCCAAATTTAATTTTAATGTCCTTAAAGTTCCCATGTCTACTTTTGCTGCTGGCAGGTCATTCTACACCCCTACTACGCTCTGAGTACCGAAACAATCTCGGACATCTGTCCTATATATACATGCCTCAATGTAAAACGATGTACCCTCGTGCTCGCGATCATCATCTGTGGAAAAAAGGCTTTAACTGTCCACCGTTTCCAACCGTCTGATTACCTTATACGTCTCAGTTAAATCACCTCTCAGCATTCTTCTCTCTAATGAAAACAGCCTCAAGTCCCTCAGCCTTTCCTCGCAAGACCTTCCCTCCATATTGAGCATCATCCAAGTAAATCTGCTCTGAACCCTTTCCGAAACTTTCACATCCTTTATATAATGTGGTGACGCGTGCTGTTGCACCAGATGTTTAGACAGTTGTGGCATGAACTGATGGCTCCGAAACTCTATCTCTCTACTAATAAAGGCTAACACACCGTATGCCTTCTTAATAACCCGATCAAGCTAGGTTGGAACTTTCAGGGAACTATGTACATGGACACCGAGATCTCTCTCATCATCTGCCTTGCAAAGAATCTTACCATTAACCCAGTTCTCTGCATTGGTGTTACTCCATCCAAAGTGAATTACCTCACACTTTTCCGCATGAAACTCCTTTTGCCATCTCTCAGCACAGCTCTTCATCTTATCTTCGTCCCTCTGCAACCTACAACATCCTTTGGCACGATCCACAACTATACTGACCTTAGTATTATCTGCAAATTTACTAACCACTCTTTGTACACTCTCGTCCAGCTCATTTTTAAAAATGACAAAGAACGGTGGACCAAAATAAATCCTTGCAGTACCCCAGTGGTAACTGAACACCTTGATCAACATTTCCCATCAACCATCACCCTCTGTCTTCTGTCAACAAGCAAACTAAACAACCCTCCATATTTTGTGAAATAGGCTACCGTGGGGAACCTTATCAAATGCTTTACTGAAATCCACATACACCACATCAACCACTTTACCCTCATCCAGCTGTTTGGCCACCTTGCCAAATAATTCCATCGGGTTTGTGAAGCACGACCTACCCTTCACAAAACCATGTTTACTAGCCCTATCAACTTATCCCTTTCCAGATGATGTTAAATCCTATAACTTATAACCTTTTCCAATGCTTTATCCACAAATAAAGCAAGGCTCACTGGTCTATCATTCCCAGGGTTGTCTATACTCCCCTTCTGGAACAAGAGAACAGCATTTGCTATCCTCCAGATTTCTAGCACAATTCCGGTAGACAATGACGACATAAATATCAAAGCCAAATAGTCTGCAATCTCCTTCTTGGCTTTCCAGAGAATTGTAGGATAAACCCATACAACCCAGGGGTCTTGTTTATTTGGACGATTTCCAGAATTGCTCACACCTCTTCCATTTGAACCTCAGTCCCATCTAGTCTAGAGGCCTGTATCTCCGTATACTGCTCAACAACATCGTCTTTTTCCAGAGTGAATAATGACGTAAAATATTTAGTTAGCGCATTCCCATCTAGTCTGCCTCAATGCACAGCTTCCCACTACTATCTTTGTTTGGCCCTAATCTTATTCTAGTCATCATTTTATTCTTGAAATACCTCGAAAAATCCTTAAGATTTTCCTTGATCCTATCTTCCAACGGCTTCGCATGTCCTCTTCTGGCTCGTTTTATATCTTTCCTGTCTAATTCGTAGCTCTAAAGCGCTCTAACTGAGTCCTTCATGTTTCACCATAACATCAGACGTATTCTTCCTCTTGACAAGAGATTCAAATTCTTTAATAAACCACGGCTAGACCACTTCCTTCCGGTCTGACAGGCACATACTCTTAAAGGACACACTGTAGCTATTCCTTGAATAAGCTCCACATTCCAATTGTACACAATCCCTGCAGTTTCCTTCCCCATCCTATACATCCTAAATCTTGACGCATTGCATCCTATTGAAGCTTTCTCCCAGCTCCAACTCTTGCCCTGCCGTATATACCTATCCCTTTCCATCGCAAAAGTAAACATAATCAAATTGTGGTCGCTATCATCAATTTGCTCACTTACCTCCAAATCTAAAATCGGGTCCAATTCATTACCGAGTACCAAATCCTATGTGGCATCGCTCCTTTTCAGTCTGTCTACATATCGTGTACACATTGGACAAAAACTAACAAATCTAAAGTACTTGCACGATAAGGTTCCCAGACAATAGTTGGAAAATTAAAGTCCCCCATAACAATTACGCTGTCACTCTCGCTCGTATCGAGAATCATTTTTGCTATCCTTTCCACTACATCTCTGGAACAATTCGGAGGCCTATAGAAAACTCCCAACAGGGTTACCTCTCCTTCCCTGTTTCTAACCTCAGCTCTTACTACCTCAGCAGACGAACACTCAGACGTCCTTTCTGCCACTATAATACTGTCCTTGATAACCAAGGCCACACTGACTTCCCCAACACCCCCATCTCTTACAATCTTCCCTCTTCTCACTGAAACATCTAAATCCAGAAACCTGCAATAACCTTTCCTATCACTGCTCTACAATATCTCTGAAATGGCCACAACATCGAACTCCCACTTTCTAACCCATGCTGCAAGTTCACCCAAGGCATTCTGCATGCTCCTTGCATTCCCACCTCAGGCGACTGACTGTGTGGAGTTTGCACGTTCTGCCCGTATCTGCGTGGGTTTCCTCCGGGTGCTCCGGTTTCCTCCCACAGTCCAAAGATGTGTGGGTCAGGTGAATTGGCTATGCTAAATTGCCGGTAGTGTTAGGCAAAGGGTAAATGCAGGGGTATGGGTGGGTTGCGCTTCGGTGGGTCGGTATGGACTTGTTGGGCCGAAGGGCCTGTTTCCACACTGTAAGTAATCTAATCAAACGTAGACACACTATAAATCAGCTTCTTGCTTGATGGTGCCCTCTTGCGACGTTGAAACCATTTTTCTTACCTCACTGTTCTCAACCTCCTGTTGGAACTACAATTTTGGTTCCTATACCCCTGCGAAATTAGCTTAAACTGTTTCGAAGAGTATTAGCAAATCCTCCCTTACTCAAGGCTATTGCTACCCGTCTGATTCAGGTGAAGAGCATCCTGTTTGGAGATGTTCCATCTACCACAGAAAGAGACACAATTATCCAGGAATCCAAAACCTCTATCCTGTATCTTTCCTTTAGCCATGTGTTCAGCTCCTCTTGTTCCCAATTCCTCACCTATTAAATTCATGCAATTCTTTGTAATTGCTTGTCATGGAATCTGCAATATGCCTCAGAGTATTTCCTTAGACAGCGCCTTCAAAACCGACAAACACATCCACCCCGAGGGACAAGTGCAGCAGGTAGGTGGGAACACATTCGTCTGAACTACAGTGAAAACAATCCCTATCCTAGTCAAACACTCCTCATAAATCATTCCTGCCAAACCCGGAATCAGTCTGGTAAACCTTCGCTGTTATCCCTCAAGAGCAGCAAAATTTTTCCTCAGAAAAGGAGACGAAAACTGCACACAGAATTCTAGGTGCGGCCTCATCAATGCCCTGGAAACCTGCAACAACACATCCCTGCTCCTATACTCGAAATCTCCCACAATGAAGGCCAACATACCTTTTGCTTTCTTTACCGCCTGCTGCATCTGCATGACAAATTTCAGAGACTGATTAGGACCAAGGCCCCGCTGATAAATCACGTCTCCCAATTTACAGCCATTCAGACAGTAATATACCTTCTTATTTTGCTTTAATAGTGAATAACCTCGCATTTATTCAAATTATATTGCATATGCCATCGATTTGCTCGACTCACCCAGATTATGCTGAAGAATCTCTGCATCTTCGTCACTGTTCACCCTCCCAGCCAACTTGGTTGCATTTGCATTTGAGATGATAAATTTTGTCTCCTTCATTCAAATCATGAATATGTATTTTGAATAGCTGGGGTCCCATCAGCGTCCGCTGTGGCAACCAATCACTACTTGACATCACTTGGCCTAAATCCCTGTTTACCCTTCCTAGTCAGAGATTCATCGAGATGCTTTTTTAAATGTTGTACTTGTAAGAGGCACCACTATTTCTTTTGGCAGTTCATTCCATATTCGCACCACCCTGTACATGAATAAGTTGAATCTTACATCTCTTTTAAGTCTTTCCCCTCTCACCCTAAACAAGTGTCCTCTAGTTCTAGACATGCCCACTCCAGGGAAAAATACCTTTTCTATTAACACTATCCATGTTCCTCGTGATTCTATAAACCTCTACAAAGTCACCCAGCAGTCTCCGGAGGTCCAGGAAAAACAGTTCCAGTCTATTCAACCTCTCCCTATAGCTCAAATCCTCTAACCCTGACAACATTATTGTCAATCTTTTCTGAACTGTTTCAACTTTCAAAACATCCTTCCGATAAGAGGGAGACAAGAACAGCAAACAATATAGCAGATATGGCCTAACCATTCCTGTAAAGCCCCAAATTGATCTCCCAATTCCCAACTCAATGCTCTGCCCAATAAAACAAAGCATAACAAAAGTCTTCTTCACTTTCCTATTTACCTGCGACTTAATTGCAAAGAACTATGAACGTGCACTCCAAGGTCTCTATTCAGCAGCACCCACACCCCCAAGACATTTCCATTGACTGTAGAAGTCCTGCTATGATTTGCCTTTCCAAAATGCAGAACCTCACATTTATCTGAATTAAACTCCATCTGCCAAACCTCGGTACATTTTATTCTGAGATAGTGATCTTTGCTGTCTACAAGACAACCAATTTTGGTGTCATCTGCAGATAACTATGCTTACAAACCATCCATATAAATGACGAAAAGTTATGGAAACAACACTGATCATTGTGGCACACCACTGGTCACAGGCCTCCAGTTTTAATGGCAAGCGTCCACCACCACCACACTCTGTGTTCTACCTTTGAGCCAGTTCTGTAGCCAAATGGCTAGTTCTCCCTGTATTCCATGAGATCTAACCTTGCTAATCAGTATAGCACAAGGAACCTTACCGAATCCTTCGTGAAATGCATCTCGATCACACGTACCGCTCTGACCTCACCAATCCTCTTCATCACTTCTTCAAAAAAACTCAAACAAGTTCGTGAGACATGATTTTGCACACACAAAGCTACGTTTGTTTAAACATAATCAGTCATTGTCTTTCCAAATACATGTAAATCCTGTACCTCAGGATTCCCTCCAACAACTTGCCCACCCCTGATGTCTGGCTCACTGGTCAATTCTTCTCTGGCTTTTCCTTACCAACTTTCTGAAACGGTGGCACCATGTTAGCCAACCTCCAGTCTCCTGGCCCTTCACTTGTGATGATGGATGTTAAAATATCTCAGGAAGGGACCCAGCAACCATTTGCCGAACTTCCTATAGAGTTACAGGGTCAGGTCCTGGGAATTTATCCACCTATATGCATTTAATACATCCAGCACCTCCTCCTCTCTAATATGAACTTTAAAAAAAATCACCATCTACTTCCCACATTCTATAATCTTCAATGTCCTTCGTCACAGTAAATATTAATGCAAAATTTTCAATTAAGTCTCCCCAATCTTCTGCGGTTCCACATAGGCTGCCTTGCTGATATTTGTTTTTCGCTTTAAACTTGTTTGATAAGAGTTAAAGCTAAAGAATGGATATTATGACACATGCTTCAATCCTTTTAGAATATAAAAAAAGTACAGTAAGTCTGTGCAAGACGCCTAATACAGTAAATAGTATGATAGAGACACTTACCAGGGACACCAATGATAGCGAGGATGGGATAATAACCAGCTTGGATCACCCAAAGTACACACTTGATCCGTATTGACAAGGTTGGCCACTCCTGAGAAAGCCAGGAAAGACCAACGGATAAACTCCTGCCCGTTGTCATTACATGCCAGTTTAATGCTATAAAACTATGATTCATTGCTGTAACATTCCAGTTTAATGTTCTCAGACTCTGATCTCTTCTCTCCTTTTCTGTGGAGCTGCTGATCCCTGTTAGTGTCGAGATGATGTTTCTACAGATGCTATAGGCTAGCTCATTGACAGGACTCTGGTATTAATAGAAGAGAGAAACTCTCCAGCGATAATGTTAGAATCCATGGAGATTTGCATTAATTACAGTCACTGAACACAGAGCTCCAGTTAACTTCTTTCAATCTAACACCTTTTCTATCACAATGAAGCAGCACATTTAAGAGTCTAAATAGATGACATTGCGATCATTGAGGGAAGAATGGCTGGAAATAGTCGGGGGAATGACCAGAATTATTCTAAATTTCAACAATTTCATGATCAAGTTGCTTTCTAAATTTGCAGAGTACGAAATCTGGAAAAAAAAAGCTGTTGATTCGAAAGGTGTGTGTGTGTGTGTGTGTGTGTGTGTGTGTGTGTGTGTGTGTGTGTGTGTGTGTGTGTGTGTGTGTGTGTGTGTGTGTGTGTGTGTGTGTGTGTGTGTGTGTGTGTGTGTGTGTGTGTGTGTGTGTGTGTATAATACAAAGAGAAAGAGAAAAAAATAGAACAATCTGTAGATGTGAGTGGAAAATTGTGCATAGCGGGTTCCATTCCTTCCTTTGACACAATGGGCTGAAGGGCCCATTTATGATTTCGAGATGTTTATGATACATTGTGCAGCAGAACGAAATATGATCAAATGTTATTGAGTTAAATTTGTTTAGGAATTATAATCCTATTGATTAAAGGTGAGTGAGAGTCTGCGTATGCCATTGATCAAAAGAAAAAAAAATACAAAATAGTGGGAATGCTGTTTATATAATGTTCCCCAGTCATCCGTGTTTGACCAGTGCATTTTTGGAATCATGTCAAATAAACTCAATGCAGAGTCGAGTGATGGATTCTTGAGGAATGAGGAGCGAGTTCTGACAATATACACAAAACAAAGAAGATTTGAAACAGTGAGCATCAACAGTACAATTTGATGAGAATGATTATAACTGCATTTGAAGCATTTTCAGAGCCAGTTTACTTGTTTGACTTGTGGGATAATGTGTTCATCATCAGTGGGAATGGTGAGCGTTGGGCCTATACACACGGGAGTTTATGTGAAGGAGCAGTAATCTTATTCAGATGGAAATGTTACAGACTTTATTTGACAGGTAGCTGCTAAGATCATGCTTCCCCATTCCCGGATGTCAGAAGTAGGCTGCACAGTTTATAGTCTGGGCCCCACAAATTTTAGGTGAAAATAAGCAGGTATTTATTATCTCAAAGGTGTTATATTTCAAGAATGCAGTCTGGACACTAACGTTTTCTTAGTTTAAAGTCAGATGTGAGGTTGATAATCCAGAAGGGATGTAGCTGGTCAAGTCACTTGGTTTCATGCAAGCAGAAACAACAAAAAAGAATTTAGAACGACGTTACCATTGATAAAGTTAACTAACGTGATACAGCAACATTACTGCTGCATTGCTCCAATCATGTCACATCCCATAAACACATTCCTTTGCAAAGAGGCAAATTCAAACACAGATTCTTCGAGGCAGGAGAGAACATCATCCAGAGAGATTTCAGAGACAAAGTCAGTTAGGAATCATTTTCTGAAGTTTGCAAGCTTCCTGGTCTCCAGCAACTTGTGACTGACAGAGCTAAACCAAAATGAGAATACACCTGAACTAGGCGAACTGACCACTCACGTGCCACTGCTTAACTAGGTTCTTCCCTCGAAATCTCTGTTTTTAAGACCTTTCTTTAAAAAAACGACAAATCACCTCATTAAAATGACAGCAGCGTCACCCTCCTTCTTAAAAGAAGAAACACCAAAGTATAAAGTTGAGTTCATTTGATACTCTTTAGTCTTAATTTGTTAATACACTAAAGCATATATACATCATATTGACAATAATCATGCACACATTCACTAATACAGGTTATTTCGGTCTGCTCGCTCCTGCCATGAGGGCGGTGCCGAGTTGGAACGTTGGGTTATGGCTCAGAGAATATATCCGTGATGAATGCACGAATCAGCCCCTCCGCCCCATGGCCAAACACTTTAACTCCCCTTCTCACTGTTCCGAGGTCATGCAGGTCCTGGGTCCTGGGTCTCTTCCAACGCCAATCTCTATTCAAGCGACGCCCGGAGGAAGAACGCCTCACCTTGGGACCCTCCACCACACGGCATTAATGCAGTTGCCTCCTTTTTCCTTAGTTCCGCTCCCCCATCTTATCCCAGATCCAATCGCCAGCTTGGCACCAAACCACTTGACCTGTCCCAGATGTCTATCTGCCTTCCCACCTCTCCGCTGATCCTTCTCTCCTACCTACCCCCTTCACCTCCACTTCATCTACCTAACGCACTCTCAGCTACATTACCCCCAGCCCCACTCCACCCCCACCCCCCATTTATCTCCCAGCCAATTAACCTACAAGCCTCATTCCTGATAAAGGGCTTATGATCAAAATTTTGATTACACTGCTGCTCGAATGTTGTCTGATCTGCTGTGTTTTTCCAGCACCACACACTCGAATAAGGAACATTATTGGCCACACCAATACTTAAATGGCGATACCAAGTTCAAAGTCTCCTTCTCAATTGCTGTACATTTCTTTGATGAATTTTCAATTTCCTGGAGAAGCATCTAATAGTTCTTTCTATCTTCTAGTTTTCGTCTTGTAAGAGTACAGCATTTACACCCACATCACTCGCACCTATAGTCATCTTGAAATACTTTGCATAATTAGGTGTGGCTAATACAGCAGCAGTGAGTAACACAGCTTGCAGGCTGTCAAGTGCTTTCTGACAGGGTGTTGTTCAATGAATTTTCCTGCATTACTTCAATAATTCAGTGAGCGGAGCAGCCACACTTTTAAATTTCGGAATGAATTTCCAAAATAACCCCCTCAATCCAGGCAATCCCCTTTTTTACAGGGTATGGGAATCACCGCAATAATCAGTGTTTCACATTCCGTGAGGACCGATAACATGACCCACGTAAATGACTTTGTCTTTGGCGAATTCACTCTTAGCCAGGTTTATCACCCAGCCTCTCTCCTGAAGTCGTTCGAACAACTTGCTTAATTCTGCAAAACTGCGACTGACAAAGAAATGAATCTGCACAGCTACAGCCTTTTCTGCTTGAGTTCATAGACCTCTGGACATCGGAGTGCATCTAGGAAAAATTAACAAACAGTGAAATTCACAGCTGACCATGGAGGAAACTGTTTGGGAGACTCACAGCACAGAAACAATAAGTTATAGTTTCAACATGTAACCTTACTTTATGTTTACGGTAGTAGGTAGAAGTAGTGAGTTTTTTTTCTTGATTGCATGATTTATTGAAATCATTCTGTTCATTAAATTTTAAAAATGTAAAACACAAGTACTATGTTAGTTCGAAGAACGTTTTTAGAGCAAAAGACAGTCCTATTTTTTCCGTCCGTAAATTGTGAAGGAAAAAAGATGATCTTTAGTAGACTGATAGGTTCTTCTTATCGCATGTAGGAGTTTAGGGTAATTTTACATGTTACTTATAAAACATCAGATCGTTCCATTAGTTTTCATTTTATTAAAATACTAACTTCAAATTTTATTGGATTCTAGCATATTGGGGCATAATTCAAACTGCTTGGGCAAATTTGAATTATTTTTCCACAGCAAAACAGCTGTACAATTGGTTTTGACCTAGTACGACATTTTTACCTCGTTCAGAACAATTTGTACTGTGTTAGGAAGTCCTTAATGGCTCTTCAAATTTCCTAAAGGTACAGTACACTTGCACTTTGATAACAGGATAAATAGACAAAGTATTAAATGGATATTTGACCGTTGCTCGCAAATGGGACGAGATTAGTTTAGGATAACTGATTGGCATGGATGAGTTGGACTGAACGGTCTGTTTCTGTGCATCACATCTCTCTGACTCAATCACTCTAAATGTTCTCACTATGTATGCCTAAAAATCACCAGGTTATCCATACCTAACAAACAACTGGGTAATATTGAAATGACTTTATTGGTTCCTACTTTGAAATGTGGCTGGTGTATTTTTCATAACAAATAACATAACTCTAAATTATATAGTCTATTCGGTGTTTCAAAATCCAAAATTGTTTCTGCTCTTTGAGGTAAGGTACATGAGAGCAAATATATGTGTCCCCCAATTCCCAATACAGTCTTCCAAATGTGGAATCAGGTGTGAATCAGATTTTGTATCTTACTGACATAAACATTGTGTACCATCTGGTTTTGAAACCATTATCACGCGTGAGCTCCAGTCACTACAAATCAATTTGATTATGCTGTCCTGGAGCATGCGTTCAATCTCATTTGTTAACAAGTGAGCCAACGTCAGAGGGCCGTTATGTGGCCCTCTAACCACCTGTTGAAGGAGCAGTGCTCCAAAGGCTAGTGCCTCCAGAGCCACCTGTTGGACTTCCACCTTATGTTGTGTTGTTTTATCATCAGACTATTTAGTGTACAAGGACGTTGCTTAAGTGGAACAGCACTTCATCATTTTCCTACATCATGCATAATTCGATTATTACTTCCTCGTTTATTCAAATATATTTCCCCATGCGATACTACTAACTGTTTCTGGTCCTGTTGATTTTCTACTGGAAGGTAATGCAATAATTTAATACAATTTTGACAATATCCTCATTGAACAGTCTAATCTGAGGCATGTCCACTTGAGAATCCTCTGAATCTTGTTCTTCATTATGTGCTGTACACAGTAACTTAGTCTCCTTTTTTACTTTCCTGCCAAAATATATTTTGAGCATATTAACAAGACGCACTCAGTGAGACTACATTCTACCTGAAGACCTTGTCAAATAGTTCACCTCACTCAATCTCCCTTCGACTCGATAAAGTCAATGAACCGTTGCTTTTAAGGTTCATTGGAAGCAATATTAACACCTTATCTCTGACAGTACAATTGTGAGTTTTTGATTTTTTTCTGCTTCCTGTTTCATCTCATAATCTGATATTTTTAAACATCAGTGTTGTAAATTCCCACACTCTATTTACCAATTCCCAAAAAATTGACACATACTCCAGAGATGTGGTCTCTAAATTTTGTCTCAGCAATTTCTCCTTCACCAGTTTTAGTGACTCTCTCACCTCGTGCCCAAAAACCTCATCCAAATGGACTGAATTTGATCGATCTATTTATTGCAGTTCTAATGACAAAAAGGACAAACAGAATTCCTTCATCGCTGTCATCTGGATTCTCTTCATAAAACACCCTTAACATGGTCGTTAATGTCTGATTCCAACTTTCTCGTGCTCCCTGCGATTCTGGATGATCGGCAGTTTATTTGATTTGTTTTATTCCTGAACTATTCATACGTTTCCTGAATAACTTTGATATAAATTTTGACGCTTGATCTGGTGTTAACTCTGTAGGTAGTCCCTATCTAGTCAAAAATTTGAGCAGCTCTCCAACAATACTTTAACCTGTATTATTGCTTAAAGAAATGGCCTCTGCAACTCTCGTAGACACATCTATGATTCTTAACAAATACTGATTCCGACATATTGATTGAGGCAGGGGTCCTACACAATCAATTAAGAGTATTTTTAAAGGTTTCCCAAATGCAGGAGTGGTGCGGACTTTATTACTGCCTGTGGTTTTCCAATTACTTGACATGAATGATATATCTGATAAAATTCAATTACATTGTTACGCAGTCCAAGCCAGTAAAAATGTTTTTTGTCCTTTTTTAGCTTGAGTTTCATAGCCTCTAAATGACCACCTGCTGGTCATTTATGTTCTCCCAGCAACACCAACACTGTGACTTCATATGGCCTACTTTATTGCAGTGAAAACACCGGAGCTTTTAACTTTTCTTTCCACTTCATTGGTTTCCATTTTACCCTGTGGTAAGTTATCTTTATTATCTTCACCGTTATCGATCTTTTCCTCGCTGAGAGAGGCTTTCTCTATTCCCCAAATTCCACCCTCCATGGATTGATATTGACTTTGGAAGCTCAATTTTGATTTACGAACCAAGTCATAATCATCAGACATTTCAGTACTCATCTTGCTAATTTAACTCTCTGATCTTCCACTTGAGTTCTCATTATCTCAGGAATTTTTGAACTCCTTCGAAATAATTGTCCCTCTAAGAGTGTCACATGTTTTTTTTAATTCCCTTATTCACCAATCACAATTCCTTACTTTGATTCTTCCAAATTCAATGTGCATTTGACTGCAGTCCCTCCTTCGACTTCTGTATTGCTATCTGTAGGATGCTGGCACAAGCTCTTATGCATTTAAGATGGATTTCATCATCTCTTATGCCTCAGATATCTCCTCTGACAGTGATGTGAGTACCTCACGAACTCTACCTTCCAGCTTTACTTTGATCAACAAAACCAATATGGTCACTGGCCACTTAATTGTTTAGTCACTTACTCAATTAAGTTGAAAACGTTTCTACATTCTTATCATCAAATTTAGCAATGCTTATGTATATTTGAAGAGATCCTCAACAGGACTTTGGCATCGATGAGGTTGTTCATCCGCTCCTCATTAAGCTAACCTCCTACTTTCACCTCCATCCTCTTACAGCGACTTTAGTAAGTATCAATTTCTGAACTTTAATCACCTGCCATTGTATTCTAGCAATTTCCAAAGACTCCATTGGCATTTGCACCAAATTTAGTGCCGAGCTATTGCTGTAATTACCTCTCCTTTTCTCACAGACAAATGCAAATCCAAAGAAAGACAATCAGGAATCATTTGCTAAAGCTTACAACCTTCCTGGTCTCCAGTATATTGTGACTGCCCGAGGGAGAGCAAACGGGAGAAAAACTGAACTGGGAGAACTGGCCATTCTACAGCCATTGTTAAACTAAGCTCAAGAGATTAAATTAAGCTCTTCTTAGACCGCTCAGCACCTCTGTCTTTAGAAACTCTCCTTAAAAAAAGGACAAACTCACCTTGTTAAAGTAAAGCATCATCACAAATGTAATTGCTGCTTTAAACAGATCTTTCCAGGGAGCAATAGAGACTTTTGATTCCTGATTGAATACTGAATTAAAGGTTGTGTGGAATAGGGTTGATCAACTGAATGACCTGCATATGTTCCTATATTTGCACTTGTATCACATAGCTCTTACATTTGTGTGAAGGAAAACAATTACTAAATAATGACTCTCCTTTTTCAGATTGACAAAAGGATATTCTTTTCTCCTGAGGACAGTGCTGACTGTAAAATTCTCATTCCAGGAAGCAGGACTGCCTGGCTTATGGAAAGTATTTGAGTTTGAGCTTCATAGGATGGACAAAGGAGCCAATGTTATTTAGAACAGTGGGATGTTCAACCACAATCAGATCAGCAATGATCTCTCAATAGTACAGCAGGTTCGAGGGACACAATAGTCAATTGCTGCTGTTAACGTGTGTAGCTTTCTTAGCCAGTCCTTCGAGGCTGTTATGGTGCCCGAGGAAGACGATTGAACCACCCAGAATTGTTACCCTCGAATAGAAGATTCATCTTCTCTAAAATGCAAAGCAGAGTCAGGATTACGTAATTGAGCACAGAATGAGCCCTTTAAAGCTTCAATACTAAGGTAGTAAAAAGTCGGGATAAATGTGTAAATGTAAGGTTTGAAAAGCTTTAATTGTTGGAGAGCCAAAGATATCAGTGTATCTGAATGATTTGGATGATGGTAGTGAATTTATAGGTGTTCAATTAACTCATGCATCAAGATGGTCATTCAATAAGTTGTCAAGTGGAGTATGACACTCTCCAGTGGGACATAGGCAGGGGAAGTGAGTGAACAAGCATTCGTCAGAAACAGTAGCACTGCATATGTTATGGGAACTAGCATATTATGGCACAAAGGATAAAACAACAGGAAAAGATTGAAATGGAGAAACATCCCAGAACTTGGTGATCCAGAGAGATTTGTCTGTCCTCGTTCATGAATCTCAAAAGACGTTATCATGCAGATAGAGGAAGTGCCAGAAGGTAATGAAACGATGCTTTGTTTCTGCAAAAGCTTTGACCTTTCAAACAGTCGTTTTCTTCGTGCATTGTAGTTTGATCTCCGTAACTGTAGTAATTCCCAGGGATATCGACCTTCACTCATTCCTGGAATGAAGAGTTTATGATATCAAAGTTTAGTTGGTGAGATCTGAGAATGAGCGGTGATTTTATTGCATCATATAAGACCTTTAGCAGTGTGTTTTGTGTGTTTTTCCAATGGATACTTCTGCTTGTGAAGGAAACTCAATGTTGGGGAAATAGTCATTGAATAACATCTTTTCATTTTAACATATTATAAAAATATGAAACATAAAAATACAATCTCTTGACCGACATAATAATAAGTAGCACTGCTAAAGATGACAGATATTTCAGTCTGGAAACATTCAGAGAGAGTTCATGACATTCAGTCTGGGGTTGGGGTAAAACTATTGCATGTTGGAATTCAGAGAAGGAGAGAATTTATGCTGCCTGTGAAGCATGACCTCACAACCCTCTGTCTCTCTATATATCAGCATGGAGAAGCTGAGAAACCCAACGTCATCTTTCCCACTTGTGGTGAATTTCTGAGGGGTATGCGTTGTAAAAAAAAAACCGGCAGCTGACGCAAAGGTCATTCAGCCAAATACAACTGGTCAAGGACTGGAGTCCAGCACCAGCAGCCTGTGTGAGCAGAACCGCATCCCAACACTACCTAGTATTATCTGTTATTTCGTCTTGGTCATGAGTTTAACTATCATTTGTTTGAAGTGTTTCAAAGTAAAAAAAAAGTGTGGCACTGGAAGAGCACAGCAAGTCAGGCAGTATTCGTGGAGCAGCAGAGTCGAAATTTCGGTCAGAAGCCCTTCATCAGGCATTCATGATGAGGAGCTTATGCCTGAAGCGTTGATCCTCCTGATCCTGGGATGCTGCCTGACCTGCTGTGTTTTTCCAGCGCCACACTTTTTGACTCTGATCTCCAGCATCTGCAGTCCTCACTTATTCCTCCAAAGTGTTTCAAAGATAACACTTTGAAGAGCTTTACATTTCCTCATTGTAGCTTTGTTTGGGGAGTTTTAGCTTGAAAATAACGACAATGTTTTTACTTAATATGTAAACTTGGCAAACTTGTTAACACTGAACTAGATAAAGCCTGAGACCTGTATTTATTTTTAATGTTACCTCCGCAGTCATATTTTAAGTTGAATTGATTGGTGGAGATATGTGACAAGAAATTTGCGGGCGGCACGGTGGCACAGTGGGTTAGCACTGCTGCCTCACAGCGCCTGTAGACCCGGGTTCAATTCCCGACTCAGGCGACTGACTGTGTGGAGTTTGCACGTTCTCCCCGTGTCTGCGTGGGTTTCCTCGGGTGCTCCGGTTCCTCCCACAGTCCAAAGATGTGCGGGTCAGGTGAATGGCCATGCTAAATTGCCCGTAGTGTTAGGTAAGGGGTAAATGTAGTATGGGTGGGTTGCGCTTCGGCGGGTCGGTGTGGACTTGTTGGGCCGAAGGGCCTGTTTCCACACTGTAAGTCAAATCTAAAAAAAAAGTGAAACAGGGATCCCTCTGAATTCAAACACGGAATTATCAAGACTGGGTGGAAAAATCCAGCATTAATCATTTTAAAATTGCTCCCCTATCCAATACGATTATATTATCAATACCAAAAGCATATTCCCACGTTCTTTCCTTTTTAATTGATTACCATGAAGATCTATTTAAAAACAAACTGCTTCATGCTCTAATGTGTACAGTGCTTTAATATGTTTTTCTCATCTCACTCATACATCCTTTTCCCATCTGACCCAACATTAAAACATGTTTTAGACTCCCCAAACATTAAACACATCCCGTTTGCACGTAATCTCTACAGTCATAGATTCAAATGATTATAGAATCCCATCAGCACAAAGACAGACCCTTTTGTGCAAACTGGTCTAAGCCGACCAAACCATCCATCTACGCTAAACCCATTTCCCTGCACATGGACCATATCCTCCTCAACCTTTCTTATTCAAGTATTAATTCAAATACCTTTCAATAGCTGTTAATATCCCTGCCCCAACCACGACCACTGGCAACTCAATCCAAAATCGTACCTTCGTATGAGTAAAGAGTTGTCCTGCAGGTTCCCTCTTATTCTTTCCCCTTGAACATTAAACTGATGCCCTCGAGTCCTCGTTTCCCCTAGAGTGGGAAAAGACTGAGTGCATTCACTCTATCCATGCCTCTTTTGAACGTAAAAAAACTTCTATAAGATCCCCTCTTAGTCTCCTCGGCAGTAAAGAGAAAAGTATTCGCTTGTCCAATCTTTCCCTGTATCTCAGACCGTTGGAACATTGGCAACATTCTTGTAAATTTCTTCTGCACGCTTTCCAGTTTAATAACATCCTACCTATAGTTAGGTGACCAAAACTGAATACAATACTCAAAGTGCAGTCTAATTAACGTACTACACATCTGCAACATAATTTCCCAACTTCTGTACTTAATGCCCTGAATCATGAAGCCTAGTGTGTCAAAAGCCTTCTTCACTACCCTGTCTAATTGTTACTCCACTTTCAGAGAAGAGTGCACCTGAACCCCCACTGCAGTCCTTAACGTCCTATCATTCACTATGAAATTCCTATCTTGATTTGACTTTCCAATATGCAAGAACTCACACTTATCTGGACTAAACTCCACTTGCCGTTTCTTGGCCCACTTCTCCAGCTGATCAAGTTCCTACTGCAATTTCTCATAACCTTCCTCACTGTGCAAGTTACCAACTATTTTAATGTCATCTGCAAACTTACCAACCATGTGTTGTGCACTCTCATCCAAATCATTGATATAGGTAACAAACAGCAATGGGCCCTGCACCGACCTCTGAGGCACTCCACTAGTCACAGTCCTCCAGTATAAATGCATCCTTCTACTGTTACCATCTGCTCATCACCATCAAGCTAATTGGGTATCCAATTTGCCATATTGCCCTGGATTCCATGCGATCTAACCTTCCAGAGGAGCCTATCAAGGCCAAACGTATCAAAGGCATTTCTGAAATCTATCCAGACTACGTCTACCACTCTGCCCTCATCAACATGCTTGGTTACTTCATCAAAGAGCTCTAACAAATTTGTAAGGCTGATCTCCTACATACAAAGCCATGCTGATTACTCTGAAACAAACCCTGTCTCTCCAAATGCATTTATGCCTTATCTCTCAGAATCTTCTCAGAAAACTAACCCACCACAAACATCAAGCTTATTGGTCTGTAGTTCCCAGGCTTTTCTCTGTTGTCTTTCTTGAATATTGTCACAACGTTCGCTACTCTCCAGTCTTTCGGGATCTCACCTGTAGCTAACAGTGTTGCAAATATATCTAGCCAAAGTTCTGCAATTTCTATTCGAGCCCCTTGCAGTGTTCTTGGATATATCTCGTCAGGACTAAGACATGTATCCAAATTCATGCACTCTAATACATCCCACATCTATTCTAATGTAATGTAGAATGTCTAGGAGAAAGTGAGGACTGCAGATGCTGGAGATCAGAGCTGAAAATGTGTAGCTGGAAAAGCGCAGCAGGTCAGGCAGCATCCAAGGAGCAGGAGAATCGACGTTTCGGGCAGATTCTTGAAGAAGGGCTCATGCCCGAAACATCGATTCTCCTGCTCCTTGGATACTGCCTGACCTGCTGCACTTTTCCAGCAACACATTTTCAGCTAATATAGAATGTCCCCAAGTTTTCTCAAATACCTTCCCCAAGTTCCAAGGTATTCAAATGTTTCTCCCCAGTAAACACAAAGGAGAAATATTCACTGACAACCTTACCCTGGTTCTGCACACACATTTCCTCCTTGGTCCTTAAGGTAACCCAATTCTCACTCTAGTTATTCTTTTTTTCTTTAATATACTTAAAGAACCTCTTTGGATTCACCCTAACCTTCTCAGCCAAGACTATCTTGTTCCCCCATTCGCCCTCCTGATTTCTTTTTTTCAGTAAACTCCTGTATCCTTTGTATACCTTCAGGGTTTCCTTTATTCCCACCTGCCTATACCTGAATGATGCATCCCTCCTTTTTGTGGTCAAGGTCTCAATATCGCTTGTCATCCTGGGTTCCTTTTTCCTGCCAACGTTGCAGTTTATCCTCACAGGAACATATAGACCTTGAATGCTAACTATCACACTTATAAAAGACCTCCCACTTGTCGGAGATCAGTTTACCTGTAAACAAACTACTCCCATCAACCCCGCAACATCGCGCTTAGTTCCATTAAAATTTGTCTTAGCCCACTTTATAAGTGAACCTATGGACCAGTATTATCACTCTCCTAAACTGTTGTGAAATTAACACAACCATGTTCACTGGTTCAAAAGTGCTCCCCACTGTCACCTCAGTCACCTATCCTGCCCTATTTCACAAACATAGTTCGTGTTTTCCCCTTTGTGTGCAGGACCCCTTATTAAATGCTTGAGGAAACATTCCTGAATGCATTTAGCAAATTCCACTCCATCTAATCCTCAACGCTCTGGCAGTCCCATTCTATGTTAGAAACATTTCAATCTCCTATGATTGCTCCTCTATTGTTCCTGCAAATCTGCCCAGTCTCCCTGCACAGTTGTTCCACTAATTCCCATTGACTATTTAGGGCCAATAGTACAACCTCATTAACGTTACCATCCCCTTCTTATTTCTTAGCTCCACCCGGTAAACTTCATTGGATGAATCTTCAGTTATTTCATCTCTGATTACTGCTGTAAAATATTATCAATTTCCCAAAATATTTTCCACGTGCTAATATAACTTTGATAGTAAAACTTAACAGTTTCCTGCACTGACGTTAGGCTGACTGTTCTGTCCATCACTGATTTACTTTCCTCTCTCTGTCATGTTAAACAGTAAAATTACATTTCCCACCATCCAATCTGCAGGAACTGCTCCAGAGTCAATGGAATGATGGAAGAAGGCAACAATTGACCATGTATTTCCAGGGATCTGTGGACCTAAACAACCAGGAATGCAGGCCTAACATGTTAAGCAGTTTATGCTAAGCCAAAACCTTCATACCAAAAATCAGTCGAGTGAAGAAACCTAGTCATTTGCTATGCCCGGGAGTCAATCTTCTGTTTTTCATAGACAGCAAAAAACAGATCGTCCCGTGACTTGTTTTTTGATTCTCTATTTAAAATACGTTAGCTTTTTGATTTTTGCTGTGAATGCGCTCACATTGTTTTACAACTTTTGCTCACTTACTGAATCTGTACATCATGTCTCATCTTCATTATGTTCTTAACATAGTTTGTTCTCTTGTGTATCAGCTTCTTCCTTGTGCAATGTAAGGGCATGTCATCCAAACTTTCAGCATCAATTTGGCTATTTTTCAAATATACGAATACTAACTTATCCTTTGACTAGGTGTTTCACAGCAGGCTGAAGAATAGGAAAAAACTCAAGTTGTCAGGGACAAGTTTTCAGCGTGGGTAAAGGATTAGCTGACTGGCAGTAGGCAGGGAGTAAGGATGAAGAGGTCTTTTTCATGGAAGGTAGTCGGTGATTAGGTGAGTTCTGCAGGAATCAGAGTTGAGACCACAACTATTCACGTTATACATTAACATTCTGGACAAAGGAACTGATTGGATTGTTGCTAAGTTTGCAAATGTCAAATAGGCATGTAGCTGCGAAAGTACTTGGACAGATGAGGAGAATGGGTAAAAAATGGCAGGTAGAATAAAATGTCGGAACTTGTGAGGCAGCATCTTTGGTAGGAAGAATGGAAGGATAGACTGTTTTTAAAAAGGGGCAAGTTTTCTATAAAATAGAACATACAACATAGAATATAGAAAAGTACAGCACCAAGCAGGCTCTTGGTCCCACAATGTTATGCAGAAGATTAATCCTAATGTAAAATTTTAAAAAAATGAACTATGCACCCCTCAATTCCCTAATGGTCCTGCTTCCACCGTCACTGCTGACAACACATTCCATGCATTCAGAACTCTCTGTTTAAAGAACCTACCACTGATGATCCCTCGATACTCTTCTCTTAATATCTTAAAACAATGACCCCTCATGCCAGTCAATCCTGCTCTGGGGAAATGTCTCAGGCTATTGACTCTATCCATGCCTCTCATTACCTGGTATACCTCGATTCAGATCTCCACTCTTCCCCCTTCTCTCCAGAGAGAAAAGTCCGAGCTTATTCAACTTTTCTTCATAAGGCAAACCCTCCAGTCCAGGCAGCATCCTGGTAAACCTTCTTTGCATCCTCTCCAAAGCATCTGTAGCTTTTCTATAGTAGGGCGACCAGAACAGGACACAATATTCCAAGCGTGGTCTCCACGATGTGGAGTGGATATTCCAGGAGTGATGCAGCTGGTCAAACCACTCAGCTTTAAGGAAAACACAATGTTATCGAAATACTACAGCTGAAACACGAAGAAAACAGAATTTAGAATAACTTCATTATTTGAAAACTAAAGCACCTCAGTAACGCAACTTAACCAATGAACCGTTCCAATTCCCGTAACATCCCATAAACACACAATTTGGTGAAAGGTAAATGTAAACACAGAATCTTGCAGGCAGGAGAGATTTCTGAGATAAAATTCAGTCAGGGATCATCTACTGAAGTATGGAATCTGTTTCAGCTGCAGCAGCTTCTGTGCCTGCTATCGGCAGCTTCTCTGTTCCAAATAAACCAAATCAGAACAAAAGCCTGAACTGGGAGAACTGGCCACTCCTCACCATTGTTCAAGTGGGCTCTTTCTGAGAAATTTTGACACCTCTGCCGTTACAACTTCTCATTTACAAAAAAAAAACCCAAGGACAAATAACCTTCTGAAAGTGGCAGCATTATTACACTGACCTGACAGTGTTTGACAGAGAACAGTGTAGATGGAGCTTTAACTTGTGTCAAAACCTTTCCTTTACCTGTCCTGAATCTGTGTGATAGTGGTAGTGCAGAGTGGAAAAAGGCCCTCGGCCCAATAAGTCCGCACCAACTGTCCAAAGCCTATCCCACCCAAACTCATTCCTATACATTTCATCCGACTAACCCACAAATCCTTGAGAACTATAGGAAATTTAGCATGGCCAATTTTCCTAACCTGCACATCTTTGGATTATGTGAAGAAACCCACGCAAACATGAGGAGAATGTGCAAAGTCCACACAGACAGTCGCCTGTAGCTGGAATCGAACCCAGTTCCCTGGTGCTGTGAGGCAGCAGTGGTAACCACTGAGCCACTGTGCCACCCATGTTGCCCATTTCCTGCGAGTGTCTGATGGGGATACTGCAGGGTGATCTTTAATATTTAGCTAACTCCAGTCTATAACTAACCTACAGTGTTCGATTGGGTTAGCACAGTGTGAATATCAATCTGTATTAGATGTTGTGGTTACGCTGTTCTGGTGGCTCCTGATGTACATCAGTTTATGTGGTGTTTTACTTTTTATCTTGTCCTGTGCTGTACCTGTCCTGGGACTGTTGGTGTGGGGTCGATATGGAGTCTGATTAATTAATATCTAACTCCATGCTGGACGTGGCCTGGGAATATGAAACATGTCGGTTTAGTGGGAACATTACCCTGTTTCTAACCCCATGCTGTATCTATCCTTCATTGTTTGATGGAGGCAATGTCAAGGGTGGCTTAAAGCATATCCAACACAATGCTGAATACGGCTGAGGAATACGAAAGGGCTAACATAGGTGTACATTTATTCTGTGTGTAAACCCATACTATTTCTGTCCTCGAGTGACGATGTGTCAGTGCAGTGTGAGAGTTATTTCACACCTAACCGTTTTGTTTACTGTCCCATTTATCTAGATGAGTGCAGCTTCATCTCTAATCCATTAACACTCGGTAGCAGCAATGTGTACTGTACACAAGATGTGAAGAAATTCACGCAGGATTCGAACACTACACCTTTCAAAATCAGGGACATCAGAAGGACAAGAGTAGCAGATAAATGGGAATACTAGCGCACTCATGTTCTGTCCAAACCACTCCTAGTTTAGCAATACGTTACTGTTTATTTTGTGTTATTGTTTCGAGATCTTCCCTCATTATGTCTCCCTAAACACACAGACGACAACAGTTCAAGAAAGCAATTCACCAACACTTTTCAAGGGAAACGAGAGAATGGGCAATGAATACTGACGTAATCAGCAACAGAATGAACTAAAATTAAACATATTTCCAAGCATGACCAATATTGGTCAGGGAGATGAGAGTTTGTGCGCGCAGGTTGGTTGGGTCCAGTCAGTACCTTGCTTGCTGTGAACAGCTGATGCTGGAGTCGGGGTTTGCTATTTGAAACAATACGTCAGTATTTCAGAGTCAAGGCCTACATACCTAGCATCACGCAGACATTGACATTCACATACCGATTACTGACTTGCGAGATAAAAGCAGCAAATATGTACTCGTACCGACTGTAGAACATTTGGACACAGTTAAATTATTGTCACAAATGGTTAGTGTTTTTATATTAGCATAAATACTCATACATGTAAAAATACTTGTACATTTTTAAGTCCTTATGCTTAATCATTTGATCTTGGGCGCATGATTGAAAGTTCCTTATTGTGATTTGTGCATTGTTTTGATGATATTCCAGTTATAAATTTGAACAAAACAAATGGTTGGGTTTGTACTAAGTGAGCAATAAAAGGCTTTACGGCCTTCAGTAATAAAATGTTGCTGTCAGTGGTTAAAGCAATGCCGAAAACATTTACATAGAAATTTCCATTTGTTTCCAAACCAGCCAGTTGTTCTGTTCAATTTTACGGTGAGAATATAATGAAAAGTGTGAACGAATCACAATGAGGTACTTTGTAATGCACAGTCTGGTTACTGTTTGGATACTGACATTGTGGAGCTGACGTACACTCATATCGTTTATGAGGGTTCAATATAAGATGCCATGTGCTGCAGGAGTCCATCACATTTATAACATCTTCAGGGGGATTGGGTTCAATGTGCTGAATTATAGAGCTTTGGTGACACATTCAAGTCATCAGCAGAGATAAAATTGCACGACATGGTTGTTGGCAGGTCATTTATACAAGTGCTGAAATATATGTGGACCAGCATGAAGCCCTACAATAGACCTTTGAACAGGCTGTCTCATGCACTCCCTTCTTGGTTCGGGCTGTTTTTGTTGTAAGGGATAGTGTGAATAACAGTCCAGCTCAAGTTTGGAAGCCCCTGGACAAATTTGGCTGATGGTCGGTATTTTGCAGATTGAAGTGGTGAGGTGTGATAACGCTCTTTCTGAATTCAGACTTTCTTTTAAAAAAATGTCATGTGCAGGAAATTTGCTGATCTGAAAATGGTTACTACAGTCCTTAGTTGTACAATAATTAGGTGTGTACGCTGGTAATTTAAGTTTTGTTCACTTCAATTATTGTAACGGAAAAGCAATGATGTTTTGGTTTATTTTCAAATATGTAAGACATAAAGTGACAGTAACTCTTTTGACACGAAATGTAAAAGTGACCTGCCGTATATTTCAAACAGACTAATCAAGCAACACTCAGATATTGTCTGTAGAGCAGGATTCTGTGAACAGGTCTATGTCTCCAGCAACATCACCATCCTCTCTGTCCCACTGACAGGAAACAGCCAGGCAGAGGAGGAAATTGTATACAATATTGGTATATATAGTCAATATAGTGCTCAGCATTAATGCTGGATCCTGTTGGGGATAGACTGCTCTGTGGCAAGTTATGAGGGAATCAATAGAAGGGAAACATATAATTGACCACATCGTCACCGATCTGCCTGCTGCAGATGCACCTCTCCATTTCATATATTGGTAAGAATGGTCACTCCACAGTCCTGAAAGGGGAGGAGGGGCTATCTTAATTTTGTAGACCCTCCACCATTTTATGTAGCAATCTGTGCGCTGAAGGGACAGAATTTGAAAAGATCGAGCAACTAACAACGAGGAGTCCATGAGGTGCAGTGGGCCATCAGCAGCAGCACAACTCATGCAGTCTGCAACCTCACAGCCCTGGCATACTTCCCACTGTATACTAACCATCACGGCCCGACATACTTCCCACTGTATAGTAACCATAACGGTTAAAAATGCCTCCGACTGTATAGTAAACATCAAGCCAGGGATCCCTTCCTGGGTCCGTGAAGGGTGCAGAAGGACATGCTGGGAGCAGCACCAGCCAACCTAGAGATGAGTGGACAACCTAGAGAAAATCTGATTGCCTTCAACTACAAAGCAGGCCAACTTGCATGCTAAGAAGCATAAGCAGCCAATTAGTGGACAGAGCTCAGTGATCCCAGAATCAATGGTATAGATGTATCTATAAGGCCCTGCCACATTTAGATATAAACGACAGTGGACAATGAATGAGACCATTGGAGGAGAGGGCTGCTCTCTAACAATGAAATCCCCAGTTATGCAAAACAGTAGCACATCAAGGAAAAAATAAAGCTGCTGTAACTGCAACAATCTTCAGCCAGAAGGGCTGACCAGATGATCCTTTTCAGCCTCCTTCAGTAGTCTCCAGCATCACATATCTCAATCTTCAGACAACTCAATTCACCCCACACAATGTCAACACATGGCTGGAGACACTGAAAACTGTGATTTTAACACCAGTGATTGCCACATCTATAACCAATCTGATCCATTCCAGCAAGAACACTGAGACTACCTAAA